>NW_013667386.1:55719-76661 GCF_000517525.1 Limulus polyphemus | reverse complement strand
ATTACATTAATTTGAATCATATAGATTACATTTCACTGCAAGACTTGTAACAACTATACTTTCTGAATTACATTTCTTGGAATCATGTAAATTACATTTCAATGCAAGATTTTAAACAACTAGGTTTTTCTGAATTACATTAATTTGAATCATATAGATTACATTTCACTGCAAGACTTGTAACAACTATACTTTCTGAATTACATTTCTTGGAATCATGTAAGTTACATTTTATTGCAAGATTTTAAACAACTAGATTTTTCTGAATTATATTAATTTGAATCATATAGATTACATTTCACTGTAACATTTTAAACAACTTCGAAAAGACTTAAAGCTCTAAACTAACCTGTTACAATCTACTTTTTAAACTTAAGTTTTAAAAGGCCTACAAAGATGATGAGTCAGAACATGCCAGAAGAAAGCCAGTTCCAGTTATATATTTAAAAAACAAGAAAAAGGCAGGTTAGCTGCAAATTATTATATGAAATAACATATTGTATAAACAGTTGTTAAAATACAATTTTGTAATTGTGGTAGTGTTGTATTTTTAATGGTGCTGACTTGATCTATTAACACAGAATTGAAAATAGAAATAATATGTAGCTATGAAAATCAATTCACACTGATGAGATCTTCATCTTGTTCAGTTTCAATTTACAATACTTGGTAATTTAATCCTTCAGAAATTAACAAGTAGTGTTATCTCACACACACAATGATTGAATTTAGTTCAAGATATCATATCCCTCATGCTACATATCACCCAATTTAAAACAATTAAACATTTCTGTTTTGAAAAATTTGGTAGTTTGATATATATTTATATACAACACAGAATTTTGACATATATCTATACTCAATATATTGTTATATTACACAAAAACCACAGATTCCAACCACTTTCCATGATTTCATGTAAATAAAACTATGCTCTTTTACTAAACAATAGAGAAAAACATAAATGCAAATTTTCCTAGGTACTAGAGCATAGACAATCTTTTAAATTTCCAAACTTATAAGAGAGAGAGAGAACATCTAGTGTTGTAAGAAACAATCATAAACCAGTTTACTAACAGACTAGTAAAGCACATACAGTAACAACAGCAGGTACTTAAAAATCAAGTTCTTCCATAATTCTGGAATGAATATCCTATATTTGGCACACACAATTACTTTAATAGTTCATTTCTACATTGAAAAACTATATAACTACCCAAGCATCATTACAACTTCTGTTTTGAATAACTTTTTGAAGTTTCTCAAAAAGTCAAAAACACAGAAGAACATTTTTTTAAATCTTAAGAAATTTCAAAAACAAAAACAATAGTGGTTTCTCAAACACCAAATATAAACAATAAAATCGAAGGTAAGACAAATTAGGCTGTAATGTAACAAACATCTGTGGTAATTACTTGTTTTTAAAACTTTTTTAAAGAAAAAAAATAACAATGGCTAAAGAAAATAATGTATTTGATTTTAAAGTTTTAATTATTCTAAAGATCATGCTATATTTGATTATCACAGCCTTTTAGAATATAAACAAAAAAAACGTGTTAACCACATGAGGAAATAAGAAAACTAAATCCAAAGTTTCTGTTGTACATAAATTACATATGACGATTAACAACTACAATTATAGTCCCATGAACATAACTTTCTATACTTTCAAATATTCATGACAGTTCTTTATTTTGAAATTTTATATCCGTGAAACATGGGTTTGAAAGACATCAGTAATAATACGTGCTGTACTACTTATAGAAACAAATCAACAATGTATCAATAGAAAACTTAACTTTTAAAAATTCAGAAAACAGTTAAAATGGTATATAAAAAATAAATCAAGTAAAAACATTTTTCCATTGTTAATATTTTTCTATCCCATTTTGACTGTTTTCTGAATTTTTACAACTTTGTAGTGTGTGGGATACCTTCAGCATTCTACATATATGGAAACCTAAATTGTTCAAGTTATAGAAACAAGCTAACACTACATTATTAGAAACCTAAACTGTGCGAGTTACAGAAAAAATCCACAATATATGAGTAGAAACCTACACTTTACATTGTCCTAATTACAAAAACAAATCAAGAATGTATCAGTAGAAACCTAAACTGTGCTATATATATATATATTTATTTATATATATAAACCTAAATTGTTCAAGCTATAGAAAAAAATCAACAATGTATTAGTAGAAACCTATACTGTGCTAGTTACAGAAACAAATCAACAATGTATCAGTAGAAACCTACACTGTGCTAGTTCCAGAAACAAATCAACAATGTATCAGTAGAATCCTACACTGTGCTAGTTACAGAAACAAATCAACAATGTATCAGTAGAAACCTACACTGTTCTAGTTATAGAAACAAATCAACAATGTATCAGTAGAAACCTACACTGTGCTAGTTCCAGAAACAAATCAACAATGTATCAGTAGAAACCTACACTGTTCTAGTTATAGAAACAAATCAACAATGTATCAGTAGAAACCTATACTGTGCTAGTTACAGAAACAAATCAACAATGTATCAGTAGAAACCTACACTGTGCTAGTTACAGAAACAAATTAACAGTATCAGTAGAAACCTACACTGTTCTAGTTACAGAAACAAATCAACAATGTATCAGTAGAAACCTATACTGTGCTAGTAAACAGAAACAAATCAACAAACAAATCTTTTTCGTTATCCATAGGCTTGTCATCTTTCTCTCTCTCAACAGACAGCCAACAGTTTATCATAACAAACTCCTTTATTGATCTAGTGCTTAATGATAAGATCTAGTTATTACTCTTACAGGTTTTAAGAGCCCAATGTGGAACTATGAGCTAGATGTTTGTCATACTAATTTTTTGAGAGTAGGAGAAGTAGAGAAATAAGTTGGTAGAATAAGAAGAAACGATTGCTTTATTTATTCATCATTAAGTATAAAGCTACACTCATAGTAATTTATAAAAGTTGATAAAACACAGAAATATGTTGGTGGCATAAAAAAAAATGCTTGCTTTTTTTGTTTGTTATTAAGTACAAAGCTATGATAAGCTCTGAAACTTAATATTGAGCCACTTGAGGATACACAGTGGGCTATCTATGCTGTGCCCACTATGAGTGCCAAAACCAGATTTTTAGCAATATAAGCTATCAGACCTACCAACTTACTAGGGGTAAAATGCTTGCATTCACTCTCTGTAATTAAATCAGACTTTCTCTTAACCAAGCCTAAAGGAGATGAAGGCAAGGATCAGAAACCAAATAACTAATAACTACTGGTACTTATAATGTATGAAACATGAGCAGTTGAAGTAGATACCAAGAGTTCTAGTCTTAAGCATTAGAATTTTTATGTAAAATCAAGAAAAATAAGTTACAAAAATATATATAAAGGTGGTCCAGCAAGAAAAATGTTCACACTTTATTATACAAACTTTAAATTATTTAGACGTTTGTAATAGACAACTATTGCCACACTTTTCTGTATATTTTGCCAGGTAGTTTATATTTTAATTATATATGTACAAGATTTGGTCAAAATTGGCCCCCTTGAATCACAGAAAAGCATATTGAAGATCAAATGTAACTTGTCTAAAAATAAGTATGTCTAGGGAATTCAGGATTTTATTTTTCTATTCAGATAAAAACATGTAACTTGATTTAAACAATTTTCTTACAGATACACAATAAAGATTAAACAAAATTCAAGTACAAACTTTTCATTTATCAAGAGATGAAATAAACTATGACATTTATCATGCAGTAAATAGTTCTTGCTTGTAAGCTGCTGATAAATGTAGCATTACTACTGCTATCTGTGAAAAAAAAAACAAAAAACAGCTGAATTCTTTCACATCACCTGCAAGTTATTGATGTCTATAAGGCATGAGTAACTAATAAAGAGAAACCTTCCTGACACTTATCAGAATTTAAACAGTTGATAAATATACAAATGTTATAGTAGTTGTAATGTTAAATTAAAGAGATATTCTAGCTTTCTGATACATTTACACTGCTGCACACAAAAGGATAGTTATCATTAACATTTGTAGAAGAGGAAAATGAAAACTTATATTTATTATCTTATATTATCATTTAAAGATAATTCTAGTCAGCATACATAATGTTTGGAAGGTTTTGTGAATTGTTGCCACTTCAGTTCATATTATAAACAGTTCTAGCTCTGATACCAAGACATGAAGAAAGACACTTTAAAGTCTAAAAATGCTCTAGTATCAAAATCCAGGCAGAAGAATCCATTGCTAGTAGTACTCTAACATGTATTTTAATTGTACAAATAAACTGTACAGGAATTAACCGTGCAAGAATAACTTTAAATATTTATGTTCTCTGTTCTCATTTTAAAAGAAAAAGGTTTCATGCTTTAATGACAAGAAAAACTGCAACTAGCCTGCTAGTGCATTTACAAAATGTGCAGAAGGCCACAACAGCAACAGAAACTGAATGTCTTGACGACTGATGCTTTCATGAATGTGTGACTCCCTTCCTTGCTACAAGCATGTTCAAAACAGCATGTTTCTTAATGTACTCCACAGCTTTTTTGTGTGTCACCATAGTGAAGTCATATCCATTGACCTGGAAAGTTGGAGAACAAGAGATATACATATAACAGTGAAGTGGTATCTTCTAACTTGGAAAGATGAAGTTTGGTTGGTTGTTCAGGGCTTAATGGCACAAAGCACCAGGGTTATCTGCACCAAACAACTTTTGTTTTTGAAAACAACCTTTGAATGAAGTTAGATAGAATAATAAAAAATATAATATATAGACAGCATAGTTTATTTCTTATGCATTTAATATATTTCTTAGAATATTAAAATATACCTAAAGAGGATTTTAGCCCCAAAAAGGTAAAAATATGATCAATCTGGCCAGTCTCATCACCACCTATGACACTGTCCAACTTCAGTAGGTCACCATAAGTAAATACATGTGTAAAAAGTGATGCTAGTGATTGTCATAGCAATGGTATGAAAGTAAAATGTGGGTAGTTGTGACTTGAATGTCACAATTGTCCACATATTGGTAGATTATTCTCCTGTAAGAGAAACATTAACATTTTCCTTGCTCGAAAATGTATTTATGATAAATACTTACCCCTCTGTACACAATAGGTATTTTTCACGTGCATCTTGTCGAGATTTTGTGCACACCACTAGCTTTAAACTATCTCTCACAAGACAAGAATAATGTGCACTGGTAGTGGGAGAAAGATGTGAAGGTATCTGACAGAAATACATTTTCAGGTGAGGAATAAGATGATTTTTGAAATGATCCACTTACCTCTCTGCATAAAGTAGATAGAATCCCACACTGATATGGCGGAGGAGCCAGTGAAAATGAGAAAACCTACATAAGCTCGCTTCAGAGGTGTCAGAAGGGGAATGCATATGGGGTATGACAACCAGTAGAAGGGGTTTACTAGAGGGGCAGGGTATAATCTTTGTCCAGATGGAAGTATGATAGGAGAAAGGCAAAAATGAGCCAATGAGGTGTAGTGTGGCTGGGGATATAATCAGATCATATAGTTTGGTATTTGATCTTCTGTACAAGTTACCATGTATACAGAAACAGGGATTAAGGCCCCTTTATGCCTCATGAAAATATCATATTAACCAATCCAGTTGATCAAAATCACCAGGAAATTAGTATACAACATAATAAGGGGTGACCTATATTACACAGACATGAACACTCCTGCCCTACTTCCCACCACACTGTGCTGCCCACTTGGACTCTCTCCAAATGGATTGCACAACCAGTGAAGAACTCTCCAAGTTGACAACCCCAGTGGCCAGCAACTAGGAATGACAAGGGTCTCCAGTGCAACACTGAACCAGGAGGGATTTGCATTGGTGAGACTCTAGAGAAGTGCCTAGACCCAATCATACCTAACCATCACAAAGGTATTTTACTGGAGAAAGTGCAATGGGTTACTACAAAACTTATTTTGGAAAGCTGGCATGCACTTCCTTGCACACCACAGTGGTCTTACAGTGGCTATGTAGAAACAAGGGTGGATGGGCTTAACACTTTCCATTACCCCCTGACTTGTTGCAGTTTTAGAGAAGTAAGTATACCCTGTGAGGAAACACCGGCCACAGGGTGGGTCTCAAGGTGGAGATGAGACTATTATTAAAAGTGGGAAAAGAAATAAGTGAGGTACTTACCCCCACTGAAATTGGGGAGCAGACTAAAGAATGGCAACCAGAAGGAGAAGTCTAGATGGAGAAGAAGGGATTACACTCCCAGGTGAAAGAATAATACAGAATGTTAGAGCAAAAGGAACTTAAATGATGGAAGAAGAGGTGCCTAAGAAGTCAATTGGTGGAGGATACCAAGACAAAGCTGGTCAATAAGGTGCTACCAAAATGACTCTACAAGGAGTGTTACAAAACATTGTCAAGACACATAGGGAAAGGAAGAGAGCAGGGAACACAAAGAGGAAAAAAGAGAGACCAATACAGGTTGAGGGTGTCTACAATCTGAGCAGCCAGATGTTGAAGAGCTGAGATGACCAGACACTCCAAGACTTGCAAAGAAAGAGAGAAGGATGAGCCAAAATGAAGTAAGAAGAGAAAAAGACTCAGGTGGATCTCAGGTGGAGTCAGGAACAACCAAGAAAATGAGACCAGCTATCCCAGATGAACAGCCTCTCAGGTCTATCAAATAGAAGAGAAAAGCAGCCAAATGTCCAAGAAAAGAAACTGAAAGAAGGCTAAGAGTGTTGCTGTGATGAGCAAAATCCCTCAAGATCTGGCTGAATACGTAAAGAGCCAAATGAAAGGATAGAGCCCAAAACTGATATACTGTATCATGGTAGAAAAAATGAAAAATGATGAGACTATTGGAATGTTAAAAAGGCATCTGAGACAAGAATCATTTTTGTTCAAAGGCCAGGGGAAAACAATTTATTAAGAGGAAGAAACCCATTCATCTGAAATTGGGGAATCATCAGAAGTGGTTGAGAGAAGAAATACGATAAGGAGATGTCAGTCCCCAGTATTTATAAGAACAATGAAGAGATGAGAATAGTAACCTGGAGATGAGCAAGCAACTCTCTGTATGGCACTCAAAACCAAGAGTTCCAACACTGTATCCTCAATATGGTGGAGATTCTGAGGATTAGAAGGTGTAGGATTAGATGGAGAAGGGGGAGGAAGAGAATTGAAAAGAGAGACAGTGGATATGAAGCTGAGTGACCTAATGGTTGGCCGTGAAATGAGTCCACAGATCAGCAAAGAAGAAAAGAAGTGCCCCCATAAGACCTGAGCTGACTAGGTACAACGACAGATAGTTATCAGTTGGACAGACAAATTCTAACCCCCCAGGAGTGGCAAGAAGAGGTAGAGGGGTGGGAAGAGGAAATGTGATAGAGAGGACAGGGGCACACAGGCCATGGAACATGAGAGTATTACAGGAATGAGCAAGACAGGAGAGTAATGAAGTGAGAGAAAATTGATGGCCAGATGAGAGGAACACCCCAAATATCTTGTGGGAAGCGAGTGGAGTGAGATACAAGCCATATAGGGAGGATTGAGGAAGGTGAAACAGAGAAAAGGGTGTCACTTTTGAATAGATCTAAATTACACAGAAACCATGTGAGGAGAGCCAATGATGAGACCCTGACCTAAGTAGGGAAAATAAACAACTGCAGACACTAAAAAAAAGAACTATCTGGATCCTGATAGAGAGCCTCAGATGGGAGAAAATAAGAAAACTGATAGTGAAGGGATAAAGCAAAGAGATGACAAAGACAGGAGAAATGAGCCATGGCAAGAGACATTGGAGACCGATGGTCAGCCCCCAAGCAGGTAAAAGGAGAGGAACCAAAAGTCATGTTAAAGGAATCATAGAAATGAGGAGGACAAAGCAGGGAAGAGTGGAATTGATGCTAAGACAAGATCTTGGCATAGATACTAAAGTCAGGTGAAGGGGGAAAATATACAACTACATCAAGAAAGCATGGAATAAAAAATCATGAAGAAACATAGGATGGAAGAAAGGAAAAGCATAGTACAAACCTGACACAATCAGCAGAGAGAAGGAGAAATGATGCTTCCTCCAGAGTGAACAATAAAGCCATAGCAAAACCAGGCAGTGGAAAGTGCTGGACAAAAATGTCAATCTTATGGCCAGGCTCAGGAGACAGAGGAACTGGGAAGGAAGGAAAAATCTATTAATGGTGAAAATTGGAAGTAAAATCTTCCATAGACGAAGAACCTCCAGCAGCCATAAGACAAGTTAGAAGCTGTGAGGAGTTTTAAAACATAACGTCGCATGGTGTCTTGAGTTCTGTAGATAACCTTAGTGGAAGTACATTGACTAGTGTCATTCCATGACATTTTTGCTTCGTAAACACAGTTAGAACCTCAGAAAGTCAAAGCCACAGAAACACGACTTAACAGAGTTGAAAAACAATGGGAAAGATAACCTTAACACAGCTTGTAGTTCACCACTGTTCAAAAATGAACAAAAGTGAGAAATAGAATCGTTAATCTCCCAAAAATCGAAAATGAAGAATAGACATGCACTTAAAGAACACTATATCAAATCAATACAAAAGTCATACAAAATCTTTCAAAATTCAAGAGCAATAATACACATGTCTGGTAAAGGCAGTGCCGAATTTAAGAATGAAGTTAATTTTGAGTGTAAGTGCTTATGGGGGGGGGGATGTATTGTCCTCCTATTGGTGGAAGGCTATTGCTGCATGATGATTACCTCACATGAAAACAAGTGATTCAGGTGGGAGACAGTTCAAGGCTAGTGGCATTCACAAAATCTCAACAGCAGGTGCATGAGAAATAGCTACTGTGTGCAGATGGGTGAGACTATTGTTTCTGAAGAATCTGTTAAAAAATTGACAATTGTGGAGCCTCTAAAAAAGAGCTTCCTCTTTCTTACTCCTGCACAAATTAAAATGTCAATATGCAACAGTAGGCTTTACCTGCAAGACTGTTAAGTCACTGCTCATCCTAAATTAACTACCAACTGGCATGAAGCCTTAACCTTTATGACGGGCTTGAAATCCAAATAAGGAATAAGCAAGGTTATGTGCAGTTATCAGTGGTGTCAGGAAGCTTGTTTCCTTGGATTATAACATGACCAGGGATCTAGAAAAACTGAATAAATAAATGGTAAGTAAAAATTGGTAATCTTAACTGAATATTTCAAGAATATTTGGTAAGAATTAATGTTAAGCAATTCTAGGGTCTTCAAAGAGCTAAGTGAGTTGATATAGATGGAAAAAATTAGTGTTCTCACTTAGCTTGTATATAATTCAAAGCAAATAAAATTTTGTAATGCTGCAAACATGGTAAAGCCCCTCAATTTTAAGCCGTAAAAACTGGAATAGAAAAATGACTCAAAAGATGCTCATTAAAAGAAGTTTGCACTTCTAGTCTTGAATATCCTACATTTTCAAGCAATTTAGAGAAAGTGAGGATAGTACAAGCTATGGTGGGCAGGGCTAATTAATGAATTCAGTAATGTCAGACCCATCTTAGTCAAATATGCCAGGATGTATATGAAAACCAAAGGTGGGTATAGCAGATCATTTATTTGCAAAAAGTAGAGCCCAATGAGGTGTGAAACCACATTTGCCAGGTGGGATGCTAGGGCAGTGAACAGACCTTTATAGCACACTGGAAAGAACATTGCAAACATCTGAGATGAAGTAGAAGTTCCTTAGATGAGGTGTGAGAAGCCCCTGTGCAGAGCTGAAACCCCTGTTGATGCACAGGATCCACTTATTCAATGCAGAGTTCCTGGTCAAGGTGATCCATAGTCCAGCTTAGATCAAGTAAGTGCACAACAAATCTTAAGCTAACAACACCTATTTCCAAAAGGGAGAGAGAGTATATACTTTCCCTAAGCTTGGAATCAAGGTAAAATCCATACTAGTGACAGAAATGCATGTAAATGTTTTAGATCATGAAACTCTGAAACAATTTGTAGTGGTCCAATCACACAGTTTATTGATGTCAATTTGAAGCTTCCACTCAATGTATCTTGTCTTTCTTAACTCTGTTTAATTCAAATGGGAATTTATTACAAAACATTTCTATTAAGGTAAATAAGATAATGACTATATCTCAGAATGTATCTTTATTAGCTCAATATTTTCCTATTACTGCTTTGTCAGAAGCTATTGATATCCTACAAGTTCACTAATCCAGTTGAAACTAAATTGGAAGACCATTATTACTTAATTGAACATTGATACTTGTAAAAATACTTATAGACAGGAATTTATATAAAACATAATAAAAATTACTGATAGGCAAAAAACAAAACAAAAACAAACATTTCCTTGAACCATGGAAATAAGGAAAGCATATTTAAAGCTGAAGTTACTTGAGTGATACCATATATGTGATAATATTTACACAAAACTGAAATTAATTATTAGAACATCATACTTATCTATTAAAGTAGTATAAAATCCAGCACCTCCCTTAAATCCTTAATAACAAGTTCAGCATACAAGAAAGAAACACAACATGTAAAAAAAACAACTATACAGCTGCTAAGTATGAACTACATGATCGATTCCATTGTAAGAAATTTGTTTATGAAGTAACTTGTGGCAGATGCTCTAGTATGTATAGAGGAGAAACTTGCCAATCCATGACATCCAAAATCTCAATACTAACAATACTCTGCTGAATATTATGGAAAAGAACATGGAATACCATAAGCAGATAAGACCTTATCAGATTTCAAGACCTCATCTAAATGTCATAGTTTTCTTGATCAAAAAATTAAAGAATCCATTTTAGTCAAGAAAAAGAAACCTAAAAATGAACAAATATACAGGCTGGCCTCTAGTGTAGAGACATTAATGGCATTTTAAAAATTTTAATATGTTTCAACCTTATTAAAGTCTCTCTACACTTTCATAATGGTTATAACATATTTGTGAAAATTCTTTTGTATATGTATTGATGTAATAGAATGAAATAATACTTACAGATACAAGTATAATGATGTATTTTATAAATGTAATGTATCCTTTTCTAAATCCTACAATTTTAATAGTTTACCTGTTGATTTATACATGTTATTTAATTACCATTGTTGGTTCAGTCTGTTTCAACAGTTTACATTCAAGAAGTTTTGATATTATTTTAATATGAGCTGAACTCCATGTGATGTCATAAACCTTCTTAAAATAATAAAACAAAAAGATAGAAACAAGATCCTCCCATTTGAAAAATGTTTCTCTGATTAAAAATATCAAATCAAGTGGTCCATGGTATATCAGTCTGCAAAAAACACATTGAGTGCTTGAAAGAAGTTTGATTCAAGGAACTAAACAGTATTAACCATCCTCTACAGAACTTTACAGAGATAGCCAGCAGGCAAACTGAATGGTCTGCAACTACAAGGAATCTTGGGATCTTTTCCAGGCCTAGAAAAATGGATAATGTATACAGACACAAAAAATATATAAAAACACTACATAGAAGATACAAGACAAAGTTTAAGAAAGAAAAAATGCACTACATACAATAGTAATAAATCTAGGAAAACTTTAATTTGACATAATGTTTTGGATCTAAACCTTTCTTCAGGTGATGTATGTTAAAGTTGTATGTACATAAGTCTTTAACAGATATTACCTGAAGAAAGCTTTAGGCTCAAAACATTGTGTCAAATTAAAGTTTTTCTAGATTTTATTACTAAAAAATGGATGAGAATAATCCAGAACCATAAATATGAAAACTCCATTTCTGCAAATATTGATTAAATAGAACCAGAAAAGGACTGAGTGAGGTAAGAGACAGATCATGCAGCATCTTGTAATGGATGTAATCCAATCCAAGATGTACTTCTGAAGAGATGTAAAACAAGTTTAAATTCCATCTGAGTTGACATTTGATTGTAGTCATAAAGACATTTATGCCAGAAAGACAATAGAGTTCTTTCAGTCAGTGTCTTGATGGTCTAGAAGGCAGGGGAACAGAAGGAGGTGCTATAATGAAGAAAAAAAGCACTCTCCAAGGATGTTGATAATACCCTACAAATCAGCAATTTCTTGGCCATAGAGTTGCAAGATTGAAATAGGGTGGGATATCTACTTTCCATACACTTTTGAACCTTGTCCCAAGCAACCATGTAACTCAAGTAAACACAAGATTCCTTCTGGCTTTGACATCTGACCTGCTGAGAATCGTTACGAGCCTTCTGAAAGGCATGGGATATCTCAGATTCGTTTCTGAGCCCTGTAGTACTTTGGCAGTCAGGTGCTCCCCATGTATGGAAAATGGACCGAGGTTTAAGGGATGATAAATATAGTTACCTGGACAATGTGATCTGTTACAGTCTTCACACAATCATAAACAGATGTTAGATTACAGATGTCAGAATCAAGCTCTGAAAGAGTGATAAAGGAAAGCCAAATGGTCTTCTCTAGCTTCCACCATGGCATGCAATTTGGGTGACATCAACTGCAGCTAATCTCCCTCAGAATGATGGAGAAATGATCATTGCCTCATGAGTAATTGACCATATTCCAAGAAAAAAATGAGGGTAGGAAAGAAGTTGAACAAATGGACAGATTTCTTGAAAGTACATGCCTCACTTAGGGTATAGAATTAGGTATATTTCACCACATAACCTACCTTTTTTGGTATAATGGAAACTGACAAATAGTGCAGTACTAGTAGTTTTCTAAAAATATCTACTGTAAGAAGATACATGCACAGGATGGTAGGGTATTAATGTAATATAAGTTAAGGGGAAAATCCCAGCAGTTCCACCGTATTAATGTGGTTGTTTTCATCTAGATTAGGGAGGAGATTGAGATGGGGAGCTCTTCTGTTGGATTTCTCACCACTCTTCTTCTACTCAATGGCAGCTCTATTGACCTTCATAAACACTGCACAGGATCAAAGGGGCATATCCAATCAAATTGGTGAGATTACATACAGTGAGTGAGGGCAAGACCAAATAATGGTCTTGCATATCAGGAACAATGGAACTGGTCCCAATTGCTCATTGTTGCTACCTGCACGAACAGAGATGGGTGTGAATGTAAATTATCCACATATTGCTCTATAGAGGGCAGTGTATCATTCAAGTGATTGGAGAAAAATTCCATAGGCAGAACAGATATTGATCTATACTCCCACTGTAGCATAACTTTAGTTTTGTAGAAGACATCTGATGCCTGATACTCTCCTTTTCTTCACTACTGCAATAAGCATAGATTAAAAAGCCACAACAAGATGCTTTAGAGAACCCAAACCACTTAGAGTGGAAAGAGTGAAGAGGTTTAAGAATATAAGACTAACTTTAACAAAGAAATTATCTGGCTTTGCAATCCATTGGTGGGTGTGGTGAGATAAAGATTAATATGAGAGCATTAGTCAGCTCAAATATTCAATTTTTTAGAGGAGATTCGAATAAGTGTTGACACTCCTGTTTTGAGAGTTCAGAAAGAATTTCCAATTCTGACATGTGAAGAAGATGCCTATCAAAAATGACTACTTTTGAGGATTATGAAACATTGTGTGGAGTTACATCAATAAGTATACTCCCAATGGCTTTTGACTGAAAGGAGTTCACTTTTTTTGTGGTCGTGATGCTTTGAAAGCAGATTAGTTCTAAATGAAAGAAAGAGAGAGATATCTTACCACGAAATATTTCTGAGATGAAATTGAGAATCAGAAATCAAGATACAGCTATAGAAGCTGGTGACTGTGAGGCTGCAGGGTCATTGGTTCCTTGTCCCTTGATGGTAAGTCCGTTTATTAGAAATATTTATCCATAAGAATTAATTTGGTGCCCTCTTTCCCCACCCACCAAACAGTACTGCTAGGGCCATGCTAAGCTTTTTTGGGCACTATACCCAAATATCAGTAGAGTTGAAAAGCTGAATGACCAAAAGGAGGCCGGCCACTCCAAGGACTATTGTCTATAGGAATCTACATGGAAAACAAGATATAAACATATAATACAATAAACTTGTATCCTTTAACATGGAAAATTGGAGAACGAGATATATATATATATATATAACACAAGAAGTTGTATCCCGTAACCAGAAAAGTTGGAGAACACAGAAAAAGTTGTATGTGTTCTTGCATCAGTCAGTTTACGTCTACCTCAGTGAAATCACATCTTTTATATGGAAAGTTAAGAAAAAAAGTGGTACAGAATCTATTACTATAAAGATACACATTCTCATGAAAGTTAGAAAAATAAAGATAATGCCTTCTACAAAGAAGCTGTATCTATTCATCTATAAAACTGCAAAATACATATAGCCAAGATCCAACACACTTTGCAAACCATACTTCAAATATTTTCAGGCTTACAAGTTAGATCAAGTCTTAGTTTCAAACAAAAGCATTTATTTCTACAGCTGCAGCATCTGGTATCCATGTCACATATGGATACCATTAGTTACTAAACATGTGAACTTACCACAAATCAAGTACTGTAATGTACTAAATAGAATTTTAAGTTCACATTAACATTAACAAAAGTCACAGAAAACAAACACCTTGTTTCCTCTCAATGAGGAACAGAAAACAAAATATGAAGTAACATATCCAAACCAAACATGAGAACCAAGAAAGTGGCTGGCATCAAAGCAGATATATTGTAGGTACTGACTTCAGTTATGTTTATGTCATTCATCTTTCCTGTAGGCAATAACACACACACAAAGGCAGTATCTTTAAAAATAGTCATTTTTACTGTGCAAAACTACATGTCATCTAGTATAACAATAAAACAAATTAAAAATTTTATAAACTGCAGTAAAACAATAACAGAGATTGAAACTTTACTGTTTTATGACTTATATAACCATAGTTATAACAAAGTCAAGTTAATGTGAAACTACAGCCAGCAAAAACTGAAAATTTATTTCCTATAGATACTTCCCTCCGATTACAAGATTAGCTATTCTTGTCCAGTGTTGCCTTCCATATGCTAATTTTGTCTTTATGAATGCCACAAGCCTTCTGCTCCTCCCTATTGGAATCAAATGATTTCAATATGTCTCTCATGTAAATCATAATGCATCACTTCTCCACCAATAGGAGCATGACATACGTGATGCATGTGATTCCCTCTACACGCTTCTACCAAACTACCACTTCGAGGTGTAGCAGAAGATATAAGCACCGGAGAAAAGTGGGAAGGAAGGGTGAAAAGTGTGAGTGGAGGGAAGTAGTTATTGGAAATACATTTTCAGTATAGGAATATTATAACTTCCAATACAGTACTTCCTTCTGCTCACAAGACTAGCTAGAATCCCACATTGATTAGGTGGCTGGACTGGTGCGAGGGAATAACAAAAGTAACCCCTGAAAGCATCTGAAGGATACCCCTGGAAATGAGAGTCAGATCCAAAGATCTGATGAGAGGAACCATGCCACTTCTGAAACAGGTATACTCTTCACCCATCCGTGAAATGTGTAGTAGATAAGGGCAGAAAAATAGAGAAGCACATCCAAGTGGAAAAGAACTGTGGCAGGATTGTGATCCTAACCATGTAAATATATATGTAACTCAATCCCACAAAGTATAAAAATGGGTAAAACAGTGGATGTGCCCCTAGGTGTATAGTGGCTAGAGCATGATGGACCGTACTCGGTAAGTCAACTACATCCAAAACCCATGCAGCTGGGAACCGACATTCACGCAGGGGTAGGATGAGAACCATACCATCTTTACCTTAAGTTCAAGAGACTGGGGGGAATTCTAGAACCACTCCAACTGAGCATGACACGTTAGCTTTAATCTATCGATCCGTGGACCCAACATCTGGTATCGAAAGGATGTCTAAATAATATAAATCAATTCCCCCAACAGCGAAACTGACCAGAACCATCTGAAAAGCAATAACATCTTCAGAGTAAGATACAATGAGGGATAGCAGAAATTACAGAACCAGAAAAATCCCCCTTACCTCCACTGTGACCCACAACACAGAAGGAGTATGATCGAGGGAGGAATATAGATAACCATAAACATGTGTGAAGACTTACGCTGATTGGTTATACTCTAAATCCAAAACTCAGCCACGGGCTACCAACATCCACACAGGGGTAGGATGAGGGCTCCTAATCAAAGGAGTGAACTGCAATTTGACATCTCACTCCTTTGTGAATGTATACTGCATATTGGAGGATATCATGTCACCTATACCCACAGAAAACCACCTCCCTACTCTGCACTGCATGGTTATAGCCATCTTTGGGTGGAGCCCATTCAGGACAGTTGACCAACCCAGCAGCTTAGAACTGAAAAGTAGTAAGGACTTTCATGCTCCACTAGAAGAAAGAGGGATGAAAACATAGTGGAGAGTCTGGAAGTAGGTCATCACCTGAGACAGTGCAAGGGGTGATCACGAAACCCTATGGAAGAGAGAGATCACCTGATGAAGTAATCAGATAGGAGAATAAACATAAAGGAATTTGTGGGACCAATTCTGACTGAAAGCATCGACAAATACAGGATGAGGTACCGGAGACCAAAAGAGTGGTAAATTGTGATTGAGGTATGTGGCAAATGCATCTACATGGAGAAAACCCCTCCAATTGCAAATTGGAAAACGAAATCAAAAGACCACTCCGTCAGATATTTTTGGTCAAATCAGGAAAGATGATTTGCTACAAGACTGAAAGCACCTGGAACATGACACACAAAGAGATGAATGTGGTGCATGTGGGCCCAATATTGTAAATTCAACTTTCAAAAACAGAGATATCTTGAATGGGTGCCTCCTTGGTGATTGATATGTGCTACCACCATAGAACTGTCTGGTGATAGGAAGGAAGTGTTTCAAAGCCTGACGGAACATGAGAAGATTGAGGATGTTGATAAGCAAAGATCTTTCATTTACAGACCAATGACCCTCGTGATTGACCAATGGACCCCAGCCCTGAAAATATGTAAATCCAGATGAAGAAGAGCTCGCTGAAGGGATCGCATTTGTGCACGACCAAGGGGTACTAGTGTCATTATTGAAGACCACATCCCCAAAACTGATACAACCTCATGAGCAGAAAGTGAGGGAGCTGAAAGGGCTGGAAAAACTAACAATTCCATGGAATGAAGTCACAGAGGAGAAGGTTGGGCCTGATTGTGATGAGTGTTGAAAAAAAAAAAGACACCCAAGTGGACAAGATATTGGCTAGGTTGGAGGAAGGACTTCTCCAATTTGATTAACCAGCCCACCCGAGCAGTCACTAGAAGGAACTGATGAGTATGGTTGGCTGACTCCAGTTCAGAATGAGCCAGAAGAAGCCAGTAACCTATATAATGGTGGAATAACAACCCTAGAACATGAAGATGGCAAGCAAAAGCTCTGACCACCTGACAGAAAACATAAGGAGTGGAAGCAAGACCAAAGGGGAGGGCACTAAACTGATAAACCACCCAGTGATGGATGAACTGAAGATACGGATGAGACCGTGGTGATATAGGGATGTGGAGATAAGCATTGGTGACATCCACCATAAGGTGAGAAATGACTCCATGGTTAAACAGGGCAGTTGAACAAAGCAATTGAGGTGTGAAAAATTGATGACAGGCCTCCAGTCCCCAGTTTTGTTGGGAACAACAAAAAGCCTGAAATAAAAACCCGGTGAAGGATGTAGAACAGGTCTGATAGCCTGCTGAGATAGTTGTTCCTGAATTGCTTCCCACAGACACTAGCTGGTCATGGGATCTTGAGGTGGAGGAAAGGAAATGGGTATAGGAGACATGGGAGGTGGGAGGAAAAACTGGATCGTGAATCCTTCTGATAAAACTTGAAGAACCCAATGAAGAAGAAAATTGGCAAGCTGATCTCCCTCTTGGTAGCCACTGATACTGTTGACAATGTGAGAGGGTCGCCGAAGAAAACGACAAGAAGCGGCACCTCGAGAAGAAGGAACAGGTAAGGGTTGGGAAAGGGGAGGGATGAGACAGGAAACAGTAACAGGTGCCATACTGGGTTGTGATTGAGACAAACAGGTATCAAGGTTGGAAAGAGTAGACTGTTGTTGTACTGATGCAAGTCGTGATTCCAAAGACTCTGGGATCGTGTCAAAGATGTATCACCACAGAAATGGGGCCATACATAAATCCTGAAGATAAGATAATGGTAAACGGATGTGAGGCAAGCCCACATCATGACATAGAAGGTCCCAGCAACAGAAAAACCGTGTATGTAAAGCCACAGCTGAAGATGGAAAATAGACCAATGTGGAGGAAGATAAGGGAGAGGATGTTCCCAGAAAACCCTTCAGGATTTTGGAAGAAAGCCTCAGAGAGGAGATGGATGGTAGAGAGATATTGAAAAGAGTTGTGAGGGTAAGATGAAGGCAGGAAAATTGGGCATGGGTCAGACTTGCATGAGATTTGGGAGCCACATTCCAAACAGGCAAAATGGGGTAAGACATGCTAATCCCGTCACTTAACTGTAAGGCAAGTTCGTCAGTATGTACCTGAGTATCTGGTACATCCTTTTTCACCAAATAGGAATGGGAAGATCAGTTATGTAGTAAAGAAGGATGCAGTTGATAGGAAATGGGGAAAAGTGATGAAACATTACATACCTGAGAAACAAAATCCAAAAAGACTGTATTAGGCCTAATTGACTCCTCAGGCAGGGCATGGGAAGGTATGGCAAAATCAGGAGGTGAAAATAAGCGATCCAAGTCCTCATCCACCACCTGAACAGGCTCATCTAGTTGGGGAGGAAGAGGGGTGAGGTCCAGAGACAGAGGTTGACCCATGCAACATTTGATCTCCTGGCAATTAAACACGGATAAATCTCCTGCAAGGTCACTCCACACCTGAGACATAGCATTAGTTGCAGGTGACCCCCAAAGTAGTAACATGAACTTCAGAATTCATAATGAAGAAGATTCAACCAATAATCGAAAGTATAAATACCACAACTGTAATAAACTGGGGTTAAAGTGAAGTCAAGAAACAATCTTAATAGAAACTAGAAGTGAAAATAAATGAAGACCACTTTCACTATTTAATGATGTTACAATGCACATGCTGATAACATCTCCAATTTCATTTCTATAAAAAAAAAAGAGATTTAAACTTTTTAGCAAGAATAATAATCATTTTCTGTCCAATCATCAGATCTCACTAATTTTAGGTACATTCTCTGTCAAATTATCTGATTTGGTTCATTCCAGATACACTTATTATTTGCTAAAATAAATCATGTTAAGAATGGGAAGTATCTTTATTACTAATTTAAGGTTGATCTAAGTTTCAGAACCCTTTTCTCATACCTGTAGAATTTTGTCATGAATTTTTAGTCCACTTTTCTCTGCTGGGCTGTCATCATAAACTTCTGTCACATAAATCCCCTGGTAACAAAAGCAAAACTACAGTGTCTAGTACAAAAGAATAGGTTAAATAGCTATAACAATCATCACAGATATTATCAGTTCTACACTCAAAACAGTTGCAAAAAATTTGTTTCCTTCATCAAAGCCCATTAACCCTCTCAGCATGAGAGAGTCGAAGAGCACATCATGACCCCTTTACAGAGTTAAATTTAAAATTTAAGCTACTTTATTATCAGTGTATTTTAATAAACTTGGCAATAAAATGTAGTTTATAGTTCAACTTTGAATACTATATAAGCTTTAATTTCTTAATTTTAAAAGGAAGTATTAATGTTCAATTTTCAAATTCTCCAAACCAAACTGCTCATTTCTACATTTTCTGCTATCCATGTATGGCTTGTATGCACCTTTCTGTAGAATTTCCTATTTATACTTTACATATACCAAGCTAAGCTGTAAATTTGAAGCAAGATAGAAGCCTGCTTTCAAAAACAGGCATAACTTCTCTCTGATGTTTGCTATTATATTATATGTAATCAAAATAAAATAAAATTTTCCTTAAATGACAGCTATAGGGTCTAAAGACCTTAGACTAAGCATAATTGAACATTTTGGAATCATTTACTTCATATGCCACTGTTGCATCTCTGCTTGACTGGGTATGAGAACTGTTCTAAGCCATTTCTATCTTAGTTAGAAAGCCAGATAAGTTTTAGGGCTTTCTATTTTATATGCATTGAAATATTTCTTAATCTAAACTAGATATCTGAATATAAAAAAAAATTCTTAGATCACATAATCATTACTTTGAGTTAGAGCTAAGCTTTAATGTCAACTTGGATCGTACAAGAATATAATCTGGAAAACATCTCAGATTTAAGTACTAAATTTATTTTTTTATGCATATTTTTGTTTATTGTTATAAAATTAACTAAAATGTAAAAAATAAGAAACTTATCGTAAGTAATATTAAGTGAAATAAGTAAACAAGATACTCGTAATCAATGATATATGTTGAGCACAAGCATGGTTGTGTAATTCGACATGTGTGCTGGAAACTACCATTCAAGCCAAGCTGTCCAGTGTAATGAATAGCTATTATCATAGTTGAAAGGGTCAAAAGTCAACTGTAAATAATAAAAAACTAAATGAAAAACTCTATTAGCTTTGACTTTGAAAATAAATATAAAATTGTCTATTACAATGTGCAGACATTCTAGAATGTAAAAAGGGTAAGTAATTCAGATTATTTTGGTGGGTACAGGACAAATTGACTTACTCTGTATAGTGTTAGGGCAGAGAAAATAACAAAGCATAGAATTTTACAGAAAAAACTTGTATTCATTTAGTACATTCTACAGATTAGGCAAATGAAATCTGAAAAGTATAGGTTGAAAAAAAAAAAGTATTTTTAACCTTAATATGAAAATCATCTTGTACTCAGACTATGGATACATGAATTCACAGACAGATCTTTAGTAAAATTATTGATTAAATTATTTAAAATCAGATTTGTTTTACAACATACTTGAATTTTTTACTAAAAGCCTCCGATATGTTGTGAAGATATACTTACAACTTTAAAAGTTATATATA
>NW_013667386.1:42513-55709 GCF_000517525.1 Limulus polyphemus | reverse complement strand
TAGTAGTTTAGTTTTACGTTAACTAACTTAACTTAGTTAAGTTTTAACTTAAATTACGTACCGTACTATAGTTGTGTAGATATACTTACTAACTTAAATTATATATATATATATATATATATATATATATATATATACACACATACATATATTTCATGGTTATTGTTTGTTATACGGTGGTTACAAAGTCGGTCATTTTGACCGACTCTTTATCAACAAGATTAAAGGCATAAGGTCTTCCTGACTTTATTTGTGAAGGCCTGATCTAACTTGAATGTTAGTTTCAGATTTAAAAGCCAGCCCAAACACTCAGGAGCCAGGTCTGATATAGAAAACTTATGGAATATATTTTGAGTTGGTTGTGTGGTTATGGTATGAGACATACAGTTTTACACTAAAAACCAAAGGGTTCATTATTAAACTTTATTATATAACATATATTAAACTTCAATACGTGCAATTATTAAAATAGTACACTAAATAACTATAACTTAGGTGGATTCTTGCAATGAATGAAAGTAAAATAAAAATAATCACTGCAACATTGATAGGCCAAGCAGGTTGTTCCAGAAAAGGTCTAATATAATCACCACTACAACACTGTACAATGATAAGCAAAGGATTTTTTTTTTTTTATGGTGTTCCTAACCTAACTTCACTACTGTTTGTACTAGGAAATGGAGGCTATGTTTATTTACTTTAACAGCAACAAGTGCATGATAACAATCACATGATATCAACAACCACTTGATAGTATTGCCAGAACTAACTGCTTTTGGTCCCACCCAAGTTTAAACATGCACACTGATTGATTGAATTGAAAGAAAGAAGAAAAACAAAATGGTGCAAAATTAGTAACATGTTGTGCAACCACAGTGCTTCATTCCTGAAAAAAAACATGAAGTGCTGAATTCACCATTAAAATCCTAGAAACAGTTTGATTTCAGACTCAAAGAATGCGAAAATAGTTCTGGACTTCCAGGAGTCCCGAATTATTCTAGAATTGAGATCTATTTAGTACATCCCTATGTACGAATAAATTTTAGTCGGCATGGGGATCTGGCACCCAGGATTTGTTGAGACCTGGCTTAGATACAACAACAAAAATCACTAACACCTTTAGTATATTTTCAACTTACTCTTTAAAACTGACTTAAGGTTTCTATGTTCTGCAACATGGTAATTTGTATTTTTATTCTTCATGACGGTTTAAAAGTTAGTAATATTTGTTTACATGTATTGCAAGCATGAACAATAGTTGTGTTCAAGAATTAGCACTGTCAAGTTGAGCACAAATATTCACATATTTTGCAAGATACATGGAATTAAGCTTATCAACAGAGTTAGTAATAATGAATGGATTAAACAAATAGATAATCTACTGTACCAGAACATTAGAATCTTCACAATTATGACAGTATCAATTTTGGATATGGAAAGAAATTAGAGCCAATTGAACTGCACAAACACCCTAGGAAAACCCTTAAGAAATGACACTTCCCCCACAATGAAGATGGTACAAAGGTCTAAACAGAACAGAAATTCCAGTTTTAGGAATTGGTAAATTAATACCATTGGTGACATCCTGTGATAGACCTTATCCACAATAAAAGAGCAAAAAATAATGGTCCTTAAGAGGAACATCACAAATGATAAAAATGAAGTTTTCCTGTTGATGTAATATCCAGCCACAACAATGGAAACTGTCCAAGTGAGGAAGGGACAGTGAAACATTTCCACACATGAATCACAACTACAGAATGAAAGTGAACACTGCAGGTACATGTAACACTGATGGTTAAGACTTGTGCAAACATGACATTAATCAGGATATTAAATTTCAGTTTTAAATTTGATTTGATGGTAGCTGCTAAATGGCCTTTCAAATGTGAAATAATGTTAGTACAATTACAACTTGAATACTTATAGGATAAAGTACTTCTTAAATTCAGCCTGAGTGTAACTGCTCTAACAGACAATTTGGCCCAAGTTCAGTAGAAGAATGATGCTAGCATGTAACGGGCTAAGTATGGTCCTAAAGATAGATGGGAGCTATTCTGATGTGAATTTTTTTTAATACATACAAGTACCTTAGTGAAATAAAAAGACCAACAACAGTTAACATTTTCCTTACCTGAAAATGTACTTCAGATAAATGTTCACATCTTTGCATCACAAGGAGTTATTACCTCTTGCCCACTGTCGTGTAATTTTTTGTGCATGTCACAAGGCTTGAACAAAGCTCCCAACCCTACATGTATAAATATGTATTGTACCAGGCTATTAAGTAATCATTAGACTATGCTTTCATCAAAAAAATGGGTGACACACCCTCCATTCACAGTAATCCCCATAAGCTATAGACTAGAATTTGAACAAAGACGAGGCAAACAAAATACACTGGAAGTAGTGAGGAAGAGGTGGGGCAGAGAGATGATATCTCTTCGAAATACATTTTCAGGTAAGGAAAATGTTAACTTCAGAAATATTACTCACCTACCTGCACCACAAGGAACTAGAATTCCAAACTGAAGAAGGTGGAGTGGCCAGTGCAAAGAAAAAAAAAAAAGATGAGCTTTCTGAAAGCAGTGTCAGAAAGGAAAAGCCTATGGGGTGTGATACCCACAATGTTGGGGATAATAGTCTAGTGGGGTAGCATTTGGTGGAAGACTGCAACCCTCTCAAGCAGGGAGTTCTTTTTGCCCAACGTGATTGTGGTATTTTCTGTCAGGAGATGATATAGAGCAAAAGAAAGCATCACAAGAATCTTTTGCATGGTACTAACTGTCACTATGGTTGGTGAATGTAAGATTGCTCAACAGCCATTATCTCCCATGTGGCCAGTTGAACAATACTGTAGTCTGGCTAGGGCTAAAAATGAGGCTGTTTCATATTGGGGAAATACTTATAGACACACCACAATCAGATGCAGAGAGTAGCATCCCAGACCTGTGTCCTGAAGCAAGCCCAAGACCCATCCAACTGGACCTAATCCCCAGGAATGGCTTGGTTCAAAATGTAGTGAGCGTCCTGTACAACATTATCAGATAACAGCCCAGCCCTACTTCCCAAACAATGGGTGTGTCCAGTCACTTTTGTACTAGCCTAAACAGTCTTGCAGAAAAATCCCAACTCAGTTGGAACTGAGCAGGGGTAAATGGGCTTAATACATTTCGTACTTCCCATCCCGCTTGAAATGGATTTGGGTTATGTATTTCTAGTCAGGAACTATGGCAACAAGGTGGTTACATACAGCAAGATCTAAGAATGACAATGTGTAAGCAAGAGAGAAAGTGAAGAACAAATAGCAATACTCACCTCATGAGGGCCTCTAGGTAGACTGGAAGTAGGCAAAAGTCAGAAGCACAAGAAACCACCTGTAATGTACATAATGAGATACAAGTGTATTAGGTGTAGTCCACATTCTGGCCTGTAGGATTTCATCTGGGGAACAATGTTGATAAGAAGCAAAAGAACCGATAAGATGACAAACATGATGGGAGGTGACATGGTAAGACATACGGGCATACTAACCCAAGTAACAATACACCATACAGATGAGTTAACACACTCACCCAATTAAAGACAAAGGTGACATATCACGAGAAGAGGAGGTATCCCATAGCAAGAACATGTGATGGTGGTTTCCACAGTGGGGAGAAGTTTGAACTAGACACAAAAAATAATCAGAGTCAGAATGATTGTATAAAGAAGAAATGGAAGGGAGAGTGATCAGAAAAAAAAACAGATTACCCTTCCAGGCAGCCCAAGTCTTTGGGAGAAAGGAGAGGGATTGAAATAGAATCAGCTGATCCTTGTGTTAAAGTGTGTGCAAAGTGTTTAATGCATAAATGTTCAAAAGATGTCTCCTGCAAGAAAGTAGATGAAAACACATCTTCTGGAACAGATGATAAATGTAAAGGATATTGTGATCCTAGCAATGGAAGCTGTTCTAATGTGACTTTTGTATACACACAAATGTTTCGATGAAACAAAAGAGCCAACAACAGTTAACATTCATCTGGAAAGAGGGAAGGGAAGAATCAGGAATAGGTGAATGCTACTGTTTCCAAGAAATTTATTACACCCAAGAAGTTGCAGGAATGATCTCATTCTCATAAGGTGAAAATAGAGATCTCCAACTCTGGACTTCACGAATATCTTGTTAGGATACAAAGTGATCCCAAGATAGAAGGTGTGAAACTTTAAGATGTAGAAGGAAATCCAAAGATTTAGATAACAGAAACATAAGATATGAGAAAATTGAGAGAAGCTTTCCAATAAAATGAACCTTAAGAAGCTGAGGAAAAAAACACAAAGACAATTGTACATTTCATATATATATATATATATATATATATATATATATACTTCATTTATTAACAACCATGATTTCGCCAGTAAAGGTATCATCAGGTACAGACTGAAATGGTTTGTTAACAGGTTTATATGGAAGTTAACCTTAACATGTACCTTGAGACATGTGGGGTGAAAAGTGAGGAGGAGCTTAAGTTGGTTTAATTGTTTAGAACATTTTCTGGATTTGTTTATAGGTTTCTATTTATTTCTAAAATTTCCAGACTATTTAGTTTTTACCTTTATTCACACATATGTAAAAAATAGCAGTTTTTTCTGGACCAAATTGGTGTTTAGTTTCAATCCATTTTCCTTAATTTCCAGCTTCTAGAATGTTCTTTAATTATTGTTTCTATGTGCATCCTGTTTGACCTATGTATACACTATTGCAGTATTGACACATTAATTGGTAAACACCACTGTTGCTGTACTACTGCTGACAAAAATTCAATGATATATTTTTAAGCTTTTTACTAAAGAGAATTAATTAACATTATTTATGTTATCTAACATTCCATACAGTTATTCTTTTAATTTTTTCTTACCAAACCACACTTCATGCTCTTACTCCTTAATGAAATATGTAAAAATAAATTAAAATTATTCTATTGCCTTCAGGATATTATGCTTACACATCTCTATAAAAAGAAACTTTCAGTTTCATAAACACTGTATGTAAATTCAGTAAAAACACTTCAGTTTGAACACTGAAGGGTGTAGGTAAACTTACATTATCTGTATACCCTTGGGGACTCTTATGAAAGTCTTGGTCTATACCACCTCCAATTTTAAAACCACATTTCATAACTGGTCTGCCTTCAGCATCCACACTAGCTTCTTTAGCTAGTTTAATTGGAATCTGAAAAGTGCATACTCTTTAATTATTCACAATGTTCACTGGAACATTTTACTAACAGTGGAACTATATGTAGACCAAATGTTTTTCAGACTGAAATTTCTTTATTTTATATATTGCTAGTGAAACTTCTCTAGAAACAATCAACATGATCAATCTTGCACTGAATTAAAAGATGTCTGTGCAAAGTTTAGAAAAATGAACTTTTCTTCTAAATTTTGCTATTTGGCCCAATAACATCAGAGGACACATTTCATCCTTCAAAATAACCAACCAAATCATTAAAATCCAATGAAATGTATTTTTTGAAAATAACATACCTATTTCATATTTAGTAAATGTTAAAATCATTTAAACTAATAACACAAGAATAAGGTCTATGTGTCAAAGTTCAAACTTATTTGCTCAAATATTTTACTTTGCATTTTCAATCTTTCCACCTTTCCTACAAGCCTCCTGTAAAACCACCTTTGAGAATAAACAAATCCTAGTCTTTATGTATTAAGCTTGTTTACTCAGTATCATTCTACTAGCCTTCTGTGTTCTTTCCAGCATGTGCATCATTCCTGATCAAAACTGTACATAGTACTCCTAACAATGCCCCACACAGCTAAAGGTCATGGTAACTTTATTTTTCATTAACTAAAAATTCAGAATTATCATTTGAAGAAACTACAATAAATGCTTGAAAATGTTTTTCCTTATTTCATTCAAAGTTTTGTTTTACAAGCTCTTCAGAGGTAACATTCTATTTATTGAACAAAACATTGAGCAAAATTTAAAAAATACAAAGGTAATCTGGTGGTCATTTAATTATAATATATCTAAGATGTTCCAATCAGCATTCATAGTGTTAGTTTAATCCAACCTTCTTCACAGACAAACATCAAAATCTCGGTCATTAGTCAGTAATTGTACCAATATCATGCATATCCTTTCCTTACTCAACAACATAAAATCTAAGGGCAACAAGGGACCTATTTGGTCCATCTAGGCTGTTCCATCAACTATATATATATATCATGAAAGCCAACTATTATCATTCAAATACATATCAAGCCTTCCCTTAAATTTATTGCATCTACTACATCTGAAGACAACCTATTCCACATGACAACCAGCCTGTTAGAAAAATAAAATGATCTTGGCTAAAGATGACTCCTACCCTGTCAATATTTATGTCTCCCTCATTCCCTCTATTATGCATGAAAAAGATGATGTATCAACACTATCAACTCCCTTAACAATATCAAACATCTCAATCAGATCCCCTCTAATTCTTCTTTTTTTCAAGAGAAAACAATTTCAGAGATCTTAACCTGTCAACATGTGACAACCTTTCCATTCCTGGTATCATTTTAGTTGCCTTCATATGAACCATTTCTAACAATTCAATGTCCTTCCTAAGATAAGAAGCCAAAGACTGAACACAGTACTACACATGTGCCCTAAGTTAATTTACTTTTAAAAGCCTTTTATGTGGCACCTTGTCAAATGCTTTCAGAAAAGCCAGGTACAGCAAACCAACTCCATTACTTAAGCAGTTAGAATGTCAAAACATTATTAAATCAAGATTTTTCCCATGTGAAACAATGTTGACAATCCAACAAAATTTTAAACTTTGTTAAATGAAGTTACAAATCATCTTTTATCAGACTTTTCCCACCATTGATGTAATACTAATAGGCCTATAATTACCAGGACAATTTTTATTACCTTCCTTAAAAAGAGAATAGTGTTAGCCAACTTCCAATCCTCTGGCACCCGCCATCTATCCCACTATTCAAGGATTTACAAAAAAACAAATAAAAAATAAGAGCAAGTGGCTGATACATTCCATCCTTAACCTCCTTCAGAACCCTAAGAGAAATGTTATCTGGCACAGGAGCTTTCTCATTCTTTAAATTTCCCAATTGTTTCTTAACAAGTTCAAAATTAGTGTTTGTTCAATCTTGTTTCCATCAAGCAACTGTTCAGGATAAGGAATATTGCTTGAATCTTCATTAGTAAAGAACTGAAGTAAAATCTAGTAACCCAACCATCTCATAATGATCAGATACGAGCTTTCTTTAGCATTCCTCACAGACTCTATCCCCATCCTAACATTCTGATTATTCTTAACATATTCAAATAAATCCTTACTATTAATTTTTATACTTTCAGCCAACCATTTTTTCATATAACCTTTTTGAGTTCCTATGTCCTGTTTCACCAACTCTATTGATCTTCCATAATCCTTTAAGGCTCCCGTCATAGCAGTCTATTACAGCTTCTTAAATCTATAATGCTTTTATTAAATTTTTATCCCTTTCACTCTTTTTTAAGCCAACGTGGTTTTTACTTACAGCTACTATTTTATTTCTATAAGAAAAATGTCTATCTTGAACAATTTATCTTTACAAATAATCAACATTTAATTAGTTTCTCCAATTCATTCAGTTATCCAATTTACAACAGCTAATTCTGATCTCATCCATTCAAAGTTTGCTTTTTTGAAATTTTTTATCATAATTTCCTCATTCTGTATGCAGTAAAACATTGAATCTAATTGATCCATAATCACCTTCACTCAGATGTCCCACAGTCTCCACCCATTTCTGTATTAGAAGTTAATAATACATCTAAAATAGCATTGTTCCTTGTAAGTTCCCCGACCAATTAGTGAAGAAAACCAACAGGAATGGTTTCTAAAAATCTGCCCCTCTCATGTTTTGACTAGCATTTCCCAATCTATATGTCCGAGATAAAAATCCTCTATAATTATGACGTCATTAACAGCTGAAATCTTAATCTCACTATAAAGTTTCTCATTAATTTGATTAGTTTCATCTGGTGGTCTGTAACAAATTCCCACTAAAAGCCTTCTCCCCCCAAGTCCACTAACACAAATCCAAATATATTCAATCTCTTTGTTATTATCTTTGATATCCTCAACTTGAATGGTATGTTACTCACATTTTACATATAAAACGACTCCTCCTCTTTTTAGGTACTCAATATCTAGTATATAACCTATAACTCTATATTTCAAAGAAATCTCAGTCATCAAAACTATCTATATTTAACAAACTCTCAATTAATTCCATTAAAACATAAAATCTTCATTCCTATCAGTGCTCTAAAGTCTTCTATTTCAAATACTTCTAGCATTACAACAGTAACAATTTTGCCTACCCTTAAAATGTGTACTTTGTTCCTAACACTACACTTTTCTTTAGATATTTTTTCTGCATTTAGTTTATCCTGGTCCTATTAAACAAGCCTATTTAAATGTACACCACACAATAAGCACAACTCTCCAAAGTTCCTTGCACTTCTTTAATCACTTTCCATTTAAAAATAATTTTTCATGTTCGTGCCAGCTCATTAACACTGCCTAGGTTCTACTGTATGAACCAAGTTTTATTAGGATATCAAACATGTCCAACATGATTTTTTGATAATTCTAAAGATATATATGTGTGTGTGATGTGTGGAAAGAATACCTTAACAGTTAATTGTAGGTGCAACAACTGGAAGGTGTTCTCCTCAACATTTTTAGGTATTCTTTATGTACCCCTAAAAATTCAGGCACCTATGTTGAAATTTATAGCTTTTGAGCTGCATAATCTAGTTATCTAGCTCTTTTTTATATGTAGCTGATAAAGTTTTTTTCCCAATTCTTTGTGTAGGTTTGCATAATGTGCACACACTATGTATGTGACACCTCAAAGAGTAACACACACTCCATGTCTTACAGTTAATTCAAGCCATACATAGTTTTAGCACACAGGGCTAAAACTTCTATGTCCACCCCAAAATTTTAACCATTGTTGCACCAATGCTAAAATATGCTCATGTTTGTAGAAAATATGACCTACTGCAAAAACAATGTAATCACATTGATAATAAAAAGTTGAAAAAACAAGTACAAGCAAGGTGAAAGGAGAAAACAATGACAATAAAGTTAATGTCTTTACCCATTAAAACCAAATAACTAAAGCATCACAAGCAAACTAAATGTTGCTTTACATCTCTCTATATTTATACCACAAAAGTTTAAAATAGCCTACACTAAAAACACATTATCTAACATACAATTCACCAATTTTATAACTGACAAAGAAATAACTTCACTTATAAATGTAGTAACTAAGTATCATTAGAAATATTTCAAAGAGTCATATAAACCATTATCATAAAAAGTTGAAAACAGTAGGCAAATGCCTAGATTAAAAGGGAAACTAGTTAAATTTGTGGGACAGGATTAAAGGAAGTATCACTTACCATGGGCATCTGCAGAAACTTTTCTGGGAGGGGCAAGCTATCAGTTTTAAAAGCAGTGTGAAATTGTGATTTGAATAAAAAAATGCATATACATATGCTGAATGAATGAAGAAAGAATTATGTTTCTCATTTTCCAGGTGGGGGAAGTGCACCCTCCTGCTGATGCCCATGTCACTTACTTGTGATGAACACTTTAAAGTAGCATTTGATAAAGCTGGTAGAGGTATAAGAAGCTCTTTTATTTTGAAAAAACATATGTATGTTAAAATTTTAAATATTTTTGACAGAAAAGTAGATTATAACAAAGTTATTTTTTTATACAAATAATTTAAGTCTTTATAATTGGATGCTTTGATTTATTTTAAACTGTTGGATGTTAGTTACATTATAGTCTTAGTCAAATAAGGATTATGAAGATATTACTAGAAAATATTTCCAAAAGTAAAATCATAAGAAGGCAAGAAGTGATTTTTTTTTAAAAGAACTGAGGTGAAAGCTTATAAGAGAAGTGATATATCAGAAATTGGCAAAATGTGAAGTGTGCCAAGTTTCCAAAAATAATAATAATAAAAAAAGAGAAATACGATGCTTGCTTATTGGCATTTTCTACAGGCCATTTGATCAGGTCACCAAGATTGATAATAACTTGTAGAGGCAAATTAGACATGCTGTAAATAAAAACAAGCTTATAATGTTAAACTGAAACATTTCCTGAGAATTATATTCTCTTTCAGCGTGTCAAGAGTTTTACTACATAAGAAGTTTGGATTCTAATTTTGAAGCTGAGGATTATAAGATTAGAAATGTTCTGTCAGAGCACTGTGATACTAGCAACCATTAGATTTTTAAACATGATGGTTTTATTGAATCTTACAATAGAGTAGGAGTCATGCCTTTTGTTTATTTAGAAAACTGACTATCAAGATCTATAGTAAGGTGTGAAAAAGTTACTGGTGGACTAATCTGTTTGTGAAAAATGTATTGAAGCACTTGGGAACTACAGATTAATTCAATCAAACTTGCTAAAAATGAATTAACTATATCCAAATTCTTGCATTCTAACTACAAGTCCATTCTTAAATAGATGAACACTATTTAGAAGATAATAATAAGGTTTAACAAAATAAAAAATGCAAAAACTATTTCTGAAGTTAAACCAATTATAAAACTCTCTTACATTTAGCTGAAAACATCAAATTTGACTTGTAATAAGAAAAGAAAGTATAATACACTGTACATTTAAGAAAAATGCCTAAACATTGTTTACAATCAAACTATTTTACTGGTATTTTTTACTCATGGCAGAGAAGAAGAAAAAGTAATCAAAAATTGGTGGGGAGACTTTTTAATTTCTACTTCTGTTGAGGGAAGAAGTTTTAGAAAAGCTTGAGGAACTTCTAAAAGAGTAAAATTTCTACTCTAGACCGATCAGGTTTATTCCCAAACTTAGTGAGAGGTTTTAGGACAGTGATTATTATTTTAACAATATTTTTGACATTGGAAAATTTATGATTCACTGATTGTTGGAAGATCAACAATGTCAATGATCCAATAACAATGGTAGATAAAGTAATGGCTAATGCCAATGTTCGTAACACCCAATTTGTATTTTTTTTTTTTACTAAACATTTGTCAGTTTATTTACCCTTTTTACCATTAGCAACATAAAAATATTTTATAGAAGTCTGCAAAATAAAACAAAAGTTTCTTACGCTTAAACACTCTATAGCTACTCCAGGCTGATGCTGGAATGCCATTGTCAAATAAATACAGTTGCAAGTTTACTACTAAATACACGGAAACTAACTTCCCCTTGCATCAAAATTAAATAAAAATAAAAATAACGAATCCTCACTAGAGTGGATGGTCAGATTTCACTAGAGCGCCATCTTTATACTATTTTGTTCTAAAAATTAAACAATATATTAAAAATAATTTGCCAATCTTAAAATATTTTGTATATACGTATAGGCAAGTGAATATGTTTAAAAAACTACTACAAAAAAGATTCAAATACATATTTACAAAAAATACAAAATATTATTTCGAATAAATTAATGTACAAGCGTAAAAAACAATTCGAACCTGATGATAGAGATACATCAACGAAATTATCTGAGCAATCTTGATTTTGTTAGTTCAATTTTTTTTGTTAACTATGTTAAATATGTTTGTTATATATGAATTTACAAAGTACTAAAATTCAGAACTAATTTTCGAAACGATGATTACATTTTGGTTTCAATAGTTTCGTATCAGCAAAATTAACTTAGAATACTGATTAAATTATGATTAAACGCTTATTTAATATATTCTACCTATTTTTGCAGGCAGATCAATTGGTAAGCTTTTTAGCCTGGCATTTAAAAAAAGCATGAAAGTAAGAAAAACTTTAAAATAGTTTTATTTTTATTGAGAGATCTTTCTTCCTTTGTACTGAATTTCAATAAAGTCAGTAAAGGTTTCTGGACCTTATTTTTAATCTATATTTACTACTGATAGATGGCTCTACTTTGCCTCTCTCCACGGAATTTATGATAGTAATTTCTTCATTAACGCCTAAACTTTTCTAGCCGCGACATAGTGGCTCATAGGATGGCTCCGAGTTCTTAACTACAAACTTTTAGCTCATAGCTTCGTCATCTCTTGACCGACTTGAGATCTAATTATAGTTTTGGACTCAGGAGGTCAAACCCTCTGATTGATGTACTTGATCATGCCCATATATTAATGTATCTAATCTTGTATAAAATAACTTCAATTTGTGGGTAGGTTTGTAAAGATCCTGATGAATAATAAAATCGAATCGGGTATAAGCGCGCCTCATGCTTGGTATTGCTGGCATAAAAATATAGCTAGCCAAAAGGAAAAAAAAAGGTCTTTTATATTAATTTACTCTAATCCCGCTTAAAAGAATTTCAAGTGTCGCGGCTATTGACAGTTCCCTCTTGTTTCTCGTCTAGCGGTCTGATTCACGTTGTCTAATGAGCATTGTAAGCATAGCTGAGTTTGCGTAAATGATTCTTTTTTCCGGCTGGATATTTATGAAATGGAGGAACACGTTATTAAGGAGAAAAATTATTGAAAAAGAATTATCAAACACTTCTCCAAGTTCATTATATACTCCATTTAACACAGTATGAACAATTTCCAAACATAATGATGGCGCCTCACTCGTTGTTGTTTTGTTTTTGTCCTCGCCAAATCCACTGACAGTTTATGGCAACATCTATGTTTCTAGTTTGATAAATTTTATAGAACAACTAGACCACCGTGACCCTTTGGGTCACCCACTATTCAGAGGTTATGAATAATTCAAGCTAATTTCAATATTGCACCGAAATGAAGGTTTACTTTTAGATAATTTAATTAAATATTTCAATCCATTCGTATTATTCATAATTCAAGAAAATATATTTGATTGTTGATCGGAAATAAGAGGAAAGACCATTTCATTTTTCAAAAAAGTGAAGTAAGAAGTTTCGTAAAGAGAGCGAACGTTAGTGTAATGTAAAATTACTCATGCTAGAAATTTTCATAAAAGTGACCCGAAATTATTTCTTATCACACGGTCTCTAATACACACCATAGTAGCGATTGTATAATGGCATTATTTATTATCATAGTATCAGTTAGTAATTGCATTATTTCTTATCACACGGTCTCTAATATACACCATAGTAACAGTTGAGCCCGTTGGGTCACCCACTATTCAGAG
>NW_013667386.1:37948-42041 GCF_000517525.1 Limulus polyphemus | reverse complement strand
TTCATTACAAATATGGCGCTATTGTTCGCCGTTTTTTTTTGTTTTTTTTTTGCTGTATTTAATTACAGACAAGCAAACAATCTCAGAGTTTTAGTGGTCTATAGATAGATAGATACATTTTCAAGCGACAATGAAATAATCGGTTGATTATGATGTTTGAAATTATGCACAAAGCTACACAATGGACTAACTGTGCTCTGCCCACCACGGGTATCGAAACCCGGTTTCTAGCGTTTTAAGTCCACAGACACACCGCCGTGCCACTGGGGGCAAAGTAATCGGAGAGGCGCTAGATATAACGAGTGGGTTATTCAGGCTATATGAAACTAAATTGTTTCTCTGTGAATGACTCAACAACAAAAGCCATTTTATTTCATTTTTAATAATCGCGACATTTTTCCCCAAAAAATTTGGCACTCATTTAGTTTATTTCTTCTAAATGTAATTTTTTTAATTTTATGTCTATACTGTAAAAATAAATTTCACTTTTTAGTATTCTTGAGAAAAAAACATTTTTGAATAATTAATATGACGTAACGTCAAACAATTACAGCATCTTCCGCATGTTGCATATTAGTTATTTGGACAAACTTTACGATTAATCTGTCGGAACTTGAACAAATCAGTGTTATTGAACATAATGCTTATTTTACTAGAAGTTTAAAAAATTATTTCCATTGGTAAGATTGTTTGTCAATTGCTAAGAAGATTAATGGTATCGTACATTATATTTACAAAATATATTTCGTTTTTAAATGTATGTGTTGAACCTTTTAAGGCCTCTCATTACATAGTTTTGTGAAAATGAAAAAAACAACAACTTTATTCTGCCTTTCTTACACATCCGTGGTTTTAAATCGGCACCCTAATCGTTTTCCTATGCCCACATAGTGAATAGAAACTTTCATTAACCTTTTCACGCGCTTTAACAGTTTTCCCCCTCTAATACAATCATTTGCTCACTTTACTATAATATATCAAAGGCACTGTGCAAGAACCTACAACAGCTGTTCTCTATATTTGTCCCTACACGACAAAATAAAAGCTCTACAGTTTTTCTAAAATACAAGTGATATACTGGAACTTTTCTCGAAACCATCACTTATGTTTTTTTTTTGAGTAACAAACGTAATTCTAAACGGATTACTGTACCTAAATACCTCATATATTTATATCTTCCTTAACTAGGTAAACATAAAGCTTAATTCTTAGAAACAACTCAGTAAAGTATTTCATAAAGTCTACGACATCCAAAGTCAACCCCTAATTGTCTTTAAACCATCATGTAAAATAAGATATTTCTCTCATTCGAAAGTCTGCATATCAACCCAACTTCATTAATGGATGTGGTAAAAGACGGTACCATATTTTCTCTATTCCTTTAGTTAATATTTGAATTTTTCGAAATTTAACCATTTTCTTTCAGTTCAGTTTGGGTACATAAAGTAGTTCAAGTAAATACATCTAACTTGTCCTTATTTTAGCTCTATTCTGTACCTACATTTATTAATTGACGGTAACTGCATTTTCATGCATGAAAGATGACCTATAACGTTCCAGAATAGAAAGCTGTATTTTCTGTCCGTGAATCGTGTAATGGCCCGGGCTTCCATGATCCTACGATTTAAAGTCACATGTGTGATGTACAGTCATGTGCAAACCTGACTTCGTTAATGACATTTTTATGTTTTGTAGTTTATAAAGCAAGGCTATTTATTTTATTAGACTTGGAGATTTTGCTAAAATTTTACTTAAGTGCTATTATTTGTAATTATTGTTTTGGGTTTACTATAGGAGCTTGCTGACGGTGGAATTTGCACATTGCAAAGCAGCCAGTACTCTTGGTGGTTGTGTTTTGTTTTTAAGAATCAGTGATTCTCGGGCATATTTACTTGGTGGCACCCATCTTCTCTCCAAGTAGCTATCCCTAATTTAGCAGCGAAAGATATGAGGAAAGGCAGCTAGTCAACACCACCCACTACCAAATATTGGGCTACTTATTTACCAATGAATAATGGAATTAACCATCACGTTATAATGTCCCCATAGCTGGAAGGACAAGCATGTTCAACGACTGGGATTCAAACCCGAGATCCGCTATGCCAAGCACTTATTCATCATTAGACCGACCATATTAATTTAAAATTGGCAATTATATTTAAATTTTGATAAGGAGTTATAGTTTTGTTTTGGAAGGAGATGCACATGTACTTATAGGTCCTGCATATGTCAAACTGTTTGAAAACAGTTATAACAAAATGAAAAAAAACAACAACAACAAAAAACAAGTTTACATCTTTTATCCTTCGCTTCACCCAATATCTTTAAACATTGGCTTTCAATACAACATATAACTTTTCATATTTCACTTTTAATCCCAGAAACTTAATAATATATAGTGAAAAGTGTAAGCATTTAGTACAGTATTAGTGATTTCCTGCTACAAGAAAATCAAAGAAACATTTTAGTAATAGTTTTCCAATAAACTAATTTTAAAATCTCTAGTGAGATAGTGAAGGATGATAAAATAAAATAATTTCATACATATTCTTTAATTATTAAATAAAAGTTAACCATCTGATTTTATCCGACGTTAAAATTTAAATAAAACTATCAATAATGTCTCAATTATTTTTAAATTAAATGTAACTGACGACTGAGAAATACACTCACTGGCCAAAATATTAGAAACCACAAACCTCAAAACGAATTGGCCCTCCTTACCCTTGATCACAGCTGACCAGGGACTATCTTTTTTCTCGACTATCCCTTCCTTAATTAGACCATCCATGACCTTCTCTATCTCTTGTCGCTTTGCTGGAGCTATTCTCCTTGGAGGGATCTTTATTGGACGGTGATTGCCTGTGTTTATTCTGTGCTCTACAAGGTTTGTGCAGCCGAGGTCATGATCTCCTTTCGAAAAGACGTCAGCATAATTTGCCAAAAGTTCTTTTACCTGAAGAGCCTGTGATGATGCCAAATGAACTATGTTCTTCTTATAGAGGTCACTCAAATATTCTGGAAGTGTATGACTGAAGATGTCTGCATTAGGGTTTAGCTGCAGTCGATGGTTAATGTATCCTCCATGTGTAAAAGACAATAAATCGTCCTTTAAAGTATCCAATTCACTTTTAAATTTACTAATGTTTTCCATTTGTACTTCTTGCCACTGTTGTTGGCTTTCCTGTAGTTGCTGCTGACTTTCTTCCTGTTTCCTTTCTTGTTCCCTCCAACCACTGCTGTAATTTCTCTTCTCGTTCTTCTTGTTTTTTCTTTTTCCTCCAACAACTGCTGTAATCTCTCTTCTTGTTTCTTTTGTTGTTCCAGCTGCCACTGTTGCAGGTTTTCTTGCAACTGCTGTTGTCTCTCTTCTTGTTTCTTTTGCTGTTCTTGTATTGCTGCCATCAAATCTGCTAAGCTGTAGCTTGATTTGCCGCCTCTCGTTTCCATTTTTTTTCTTCTTTTCCATTCCACTTCTGACACTAATTTGTTACATCTCCGTTCGTTAGTTAATTTTCCGTAAAAATTCTTACCGAAGAAACTTTAGTGACACAAGTCCTTTCTTAAATAAAACTGGTTTATTTTTTCTGAATACAACTTCGCGATACCCTTAATTTTCACAGTTGCGCTACAACAAACGCTATAATTCACAACGAACGTCTCATGTGCCCAACAATATTTTCTCTCTCTGTCCGCAGTTCAATTACTCGTTCCCCACGTTGTTTCTTGGCCGGTCTTATATACACAAGACTACCCCAATCTAGTAGTTTCCCGACATTTCATGAAGGTTCGAGAAGGAAGTGGCGTGATACAAGAGTCACGTGACCTTCGCTGTCGTAACAGTATGCATAGCTTGTAGTGTTAGATATGTATTGCGCAACTCCTGCCTATTCTCAAAAGTTGTAGAAGATTCTGGAGAATAAGAAACAACAATATATGTGTGTATGTAAACGCGTTAACTAGTATTTTTACGTAAGATTGAAGTTTCTAGAAAACGTTCCCACTCTATAAATATAACTAACGCCACGCGCCAGAGAGCGTCTATTATTAATTCGCTATAATCAGAAAACTATAAACTCCGAAAGCTATAATT
>NW_013667386.1:26261-36948 GCF_000517525.1 Limulus polyphemus | reverse complement strand
TGCCAGCTCTTGCAGGCTCTCCCCTTTAGCATGGACTCTCGTCCTAAACTTAGCGCTATAGACTTCTAACTGATTTTGGGTTCCATACCTGAGTTCTAGAACCGCTACCAGTGCTCTATAGTTGTGTCTGTCGTTTTCTAGTGATTGTCCCTTTAAGCTCGTTGCCAGATATACTGCTTTCTGTTCCTCCCTATTCACCCATTCATTTCTGCCAGGAGCTCAAATTGTGCTCTATATGCTTCCAACGGTGCCTTCCCATCGAATTCCTGTGGTTTCCTTCGTACTGGATCACTCCTATTACTGACATTCATATCTGGGACGTGACTTCTAACAGGACTGAAGATGTCTGCATCAGGGTTTGGCTGCGGGATCTGGAAGGGGCTTGCCATTGTCTGGGCTGATTAAGTCGATGGTTAATGTATTCTCCTTGTGTGAAAAACAATAAATCATCCTTTAATGTATCTACTTCGGATTTAAATTTACTAATGTTTTTCCATTTGCTTCTTGTTTCCTTTCTTGTTCCAGTTGCCACTGCTGTAGTCCCTCTTCTTGTTTATGTTCTTTCTCCTCCAGTAGCTGTTGTAATCTCTCTTCTTGTTTATTTTCCCTCCAACAACTGCTGAAATCTATCTTCTTGTTTATTTTCTTTTTCCTCCAACAACTGGTGTAATTTATCTTCTTCTTTATTTTGCTGTTCGAGCTACCACTGTTGCAGGTTTTCTTGCAACTGCTGTTGTCTCTCTTCTTGATTCTTTTCTTGTTCTTCTTGTTTCTTTTCTTGTTTATTTTCTCGTTCTTCTTGTTTCTTTTGCTGTTCTTGTATTGCTGCCATCAAATCTGCTAAGCTGTAGTTTGATTTACCGCTTCTCGTTTCCATTTTTTTCTTTCTTTTCCATCCCACTTCTGACACCAATTTGTTACGTCTCCGTTCGTTAGTTAATTTTCCGTAAATTCGTTCCGACGAAACTTTTGCGACACAAGTCCTTTCTTAAATAAAACTGGTTTATTCTTTCTGAATACAACTTTGCAATACACTTAATTTCCACAGTCGCGCTATAACAAACACTAAAATTCACAACGAACGTCTCACGTGCTCAACTCAACAATACTCTGTACGCAGTTCAATTACACATTGTTCCCGTCGCTTCTTGGCCGGTCTTATATATACAAGACTACCCCATATCTAGTCGTCTCCTGACGCTTCATAAACGTTCTAGAAATGCGTGGCGTGTTACTAACGTCACGTGACCTCCGCTGTCGTAACAATACTTAATAATCGTTGTTGGCTTATGTCTTATAAAAGAAACAAAAACACTGATAAATTTGATCAAATGGCCTTGGCTGGTAACCAACATTGTAAAACAATCACAAATATTGTAAAAAAATAATGAACTGGTTTTCTAAAATATATCTACAATTTTTGTAAGTATTGTTACGACAGCAGAAGTCACATGACACTGATTGTGTGTTTGGCGGTGGTAGCGTGCGTGAAATTTCTCGAATGATCATGAAGGCCCGAGTGCATTCGAGACGACCTCTTTTTAGTATATAAAAACCAGCGGAATTCAAAAGATAGATAATTGAGTCAACCGAACAGTAGTGACGGTGAGCCGTAAATTGTGTGTTTTGCAGTCGTCGCATGGAGCGAAATTATCGAGCTTGCGAATCGCTGTGTTTATAGCGTGTGTTATAAAAGTTGTTAAGTTTAGAGTGACGAGGTACGTACTGACTGTGTACTAAAAGTTTGCATTGAGAAAGACTAAACTGTTTTAATCAAGAAAGGACTTGTATCGCTGAAGTTCCTCGAAAAGAATTTCTACCGAAATTAACAAACAAGCAGAGACACAACAATATCTAGAAACCCTCCATATTAGTAAAAGTCACAGCAAAGTTCAAAGGTTAATTTGGTTAGTATAAAAACCAGGAACTTATCGTTGAATATATATATATATATATATATATATGTATATAAATAAATAGTAAATCTTGTTTTTTTTTTTTTGTTAAGCTTGGTTTTTAGCGTTATAAGCCTTCAGACTTACCATTGAACCACTGGGGGAGGGGGGATATAAATCTGAAAACCACCTGGTTTATTGTGATGCATTTTAAAGTTAAACAGTTTGAGGTGAATTTATTTCACCCGGTGAGTCAGCGGTAAATCTTTGGGCTTACAAAGGAAGCATACGGGGTTCGATTCCCCAGTGGGAACAGAGTGCAAATAACACATTTTGTAGCTTTGCACGATGAAAACAAAACTAACACCATGAATTTAATTTCAATCATTTTTTCTTGAAACTGTGCATAAGAAAAAGAGGGTTTCTGAAGTTGTTGTTTTCTTAGTACAGTTACACAATAGTCTATCTATACTCTGTCCATCACACGGAATCGAGCACCGGATTTTAGTGTTCTAAGTCCATAAACTTACTGCTGATCCACCGGGAAGGATTTTTAAAGTAATCTATTACAATAATATATCTAAAGAATAATTTTTACCACTTTTATTACTACTGCTATAAAACCACTAATTTGAGAATAAAACATTATACATTAATTACACTTGTCACAAGACATTATTATTAGGCCTATAACACTCTTTATCTATTCCCTTAGAGATTTTCAAGAATTAGAAAAGTGTATAATAATAACAATAGTATTTCAACTACGCAATGTTCTCCATATCCATTGCCGATAACGCGTTTCGCTCAATCCAGAGCTCATCAGGCCAGATAGGACACAAATAAATACAGTAGTGTTATTATCATTATTTTTATAGGCCATTTCTTACAACAGCAATTGTTATGGTGTTAATACCTTTTTGAAATATAATTAATTTTAATGATGCCTCACAATCTTGAAAAAGAAATTCACACCCTAACAATAAAACACTATTGTTACTAAAGGCAATTATTAGTGTCTTCACAAAGCACTTATAAAACAATGGTTAGCTGCTGAAGCATATCTATTAGTGCCAAATAAAGACATCGCAAATTCAACAACTTATGTGATAAAAATCACATAAACTCCAGATTTTTTCTATATTTATCTTAAGTGGAATGGGAGAAAAAATATGCTGTTATATGAATATTGGTTTTGAATGCTTCACCAGTTTTTAAGCCGCAACTTTTAAATTTAGAGGAATATTCTAAACTCAACAAAGTAAGAACATCGCAAATTAAACAATCTATATAATTAAAGTAGCTTTGTCTGTCATTCCTTGCGTGGACTGAGAAAAACCATACCTGGCATTAGACTTTATTAAAGGACAACTACACGATACTTAGGTTTATAAAGGTGTTGATAAACGATGATAAATACTGTTACGTCTCTGGTCGTTTGTTAATTTTCCTTAGAAATTCTTTCCAAAAAACTTCAGTGATACAAGTCCTTTCTTAAATAAAACTTGTTTATTCTTTCTCAATACAACTTTGCAATACACTTAATTTCCACAGTCACCTTAAGTTAAACACACGCTAGAATTCACAACGACTCACGCACTTTACTTACGGCTTGACTCGATTATCTGTCTCTATATCTCTCTGTCTTCAATTATCTCACTGCCGTCACTTTATTTGCCGGCTTATATACGAGAACATAGCATGCATAGAAAAACCTAGATTTGCGATGAACAGTCACGATCTTTCTAGAACTCCAGCGCATGCTCCAAGCGTCGCGTGACTTCCGCTGTCGTAACAATACCCTGAAAGATAGGGTGTTTATAGAAAGAATGCTATGTACAGAGATAAAGAATGTTATGTACAGAGATATATTGTAGTAGGAAGCTATTTCACACATATTTAATGACTTCAATACAAAGAACTGTACTTGACATTTCATGAAGCGTTGCTTTTTATGCATTTTACTCAAATATGTCAAATAATAAGTATAAATACGCTTCGTACGCGAAGCACGAGTTTGACCCCTAGTATTCTTATTTCTGCAGTTAATTTAAACAGGTGTCGTACTCTTGAATAAAATATTTACATATTACTTTTAACAAAAGGATTTTATAGATAGTGTTTCGATCATTACTATGTTTGTTGTATACTAGTCAGCCTGATGAACTCTGGTATTGAGCGAAACGCGTCGTAGACAATGGATATGGCGAACATATTGTGGTTGAAATACCATTATACATTCTTCTTCTTGAAAAAACCCTAAAGGACCGAATATTGAACGTAGTGTTTAAAAATACAATAAGCCTAATATTATCGTTTGATAACGAATATAACTGGCATTTATTGTTAGTCACACTAAATTAATAACAACTGTATAAGTACCTCTAAAACAGTTCAACCTCACAAACATGAAGGAGTTTAAGTTGCGTTATAAGAGGGGTTATAGTGTTAAAAATGATATAGGTATAGTCATCCTAAATTTCTGATCATTCTGAAACAATAATGCTCGTTGTAAGATTCAATAGGAAGTCAAAAGTGTATTAAAATTGTAAAAAATAAGAAACAAACCTTCTTTTATTATTATTAGTATTGAATTAAAGGTTTAACATAAATTCTGAACATCATTACCTTAAAAATAAAATCTGTGAATACTGTACCTGTTACAATAATTAACCTTCAGTTGGTTAGCAAGGAAGTGGGCTATTTGTAAGCAATAATCAACCAACAGCTGTTAGTAGATACTTTGGAAGAAATAATTACTTATCAGTTGATTAATGGTTAGATTACTTGTTTGTTTTTGAATTTTGCGCAAAGCTACTCAAAGACTTTCTGCACTAGCCATCCCTAATTTAACAGTAATAGACTACAGAGCTAGTCAACACCGCCCATCACCAAATCTTGAGCTACTCTTTTACCAACGAAAAGTGGGATTAACCGTAACATTATAACGCCTCAACATGGCCAGGTGGTTAGGGCACTTGACTCGCAATCTGCGAGTGGCGAATTCGAATCCCTGTCACACCAGACATGCTCACCCTTTCAGCCGTGGGGGCGTTATTGTGTAGTTAGTTCCACTTTTCGTTGGTAAAAGAGTAGCTCAAGATTTGGTGATGGGCGGTGTTGACTAGCTGCCTTCTCTCTAGTCTACCACTGCTAAATTAAGGATGGCTAGTGCAGATAGCCCTCGTGTAGCTTTGCACGAAATTCAAAACAATCAGCCGATAACGCCTCGTAGACTGCGAGTCGAACACCCTAACCATCAAGTCATGCAAGGTTCTTGGGTAAATTTCAAGCAACAACCAACTATTAGTTGATTATTGTGAACTTCACGAGCAACAATCCACTATTAGTTGATTAGTACGTATTTCACACGCAACAACCAACTAATTGTTGATTATTATGTACTTCACAAACAACAAACAACTAATAGTTGATTAGTATGTACTTCATAAACAACAACCAACTAATAGTTGATTAGTATGTACTTCACAAGCAACAATTAATTATCAGTTTGTTAAACGACACATTGCAAGTAACAATTATAAGTTAATTAGTAGACTGTGTAAGCAACAATCAAATAACTACAAATTGATTAGAAAACAAATTGAAAGCAATAAAATCATCAGTTGATTAGTAAAAAGCTATAAATTGATATAGATAACTATAAAACAGTTAGGTCCGTAAACAGATCCGTAACAAATTATTAAGTTGATTCTTCTTTTCCTTTAAAAGCTGCCCCTAGTGAGTCAGCAGCAAGTTTCGATACCCGTGGCAGGCACAGCACAGATAGCCCATTGTGTAGCTTTGTGCTTAACAACAACCAAAAACAATAACAACAAACATTTAAAAGTTTATTATTTACTTAACACAAAAAAATAGTTATATACATAAGCACTTTGTTTCTTTTCTCATATTTATATTGTTTCTTAGAAGTCAGATGAATTAATCAATTATTATTACAGGACTATTTAAAAAAATCACTTTTAAAGAATAAATACAGTTTAATACAACTTTTACAAACTTTAAAACATTTAGTACGTATTACTCTTAGTAGTGACTATTTACAGTTTTATAAATATACATTTGAGCAAAACTGGTTATAAACTGTCGTTTTTATCAAATAATAATGGAAAGTTATAATAGGTATAAGGTGGAGTCGGTGCAATCTATATACTACTAAAACTCTTAGATTGTTTCTTTGTTTGTTTGCTTGTATGTAATTGAATACACCAAAAACGGCCCATAATAGCTCCATATTTGTAACGAAATGAGATTAGAAACAGAATAAAACAAGTTTCGTTAAAATCAGGCCACGGGTTATCGAGTTAGCGCCGTTTTTGGATGACTTTATTGAAAATTTCTAGCATGAGTAATTTTACATTACACTACCCTTCGCCCTCTCTACGAAACTTCTTCATTCAAATCTATTTCCTTGTCAATGTTCCCATTTTCATTAAAAGGCGTAAGTTGACAAAAACAAGATCTTAAAGAATTTCTCAATGGTTATGGTAGGTAATTCGAAGAAAAAATAAAGTGTTACTGTTTCTTATTTATAGAAGGCTTAAGAGGAAAGACCACAACATAATGAACTAATTCATCACAATACCTGAAAATTCTGACTTCACTTTTTTGAAAAATGAAACTGTCTTTCCTTTTACTTCCGATCAACAATCAAATATCTTTTCTTGAATTATGAATAACATGAATGGATGGAAATATTTAATGAAATTATCTCAAAATAAACCTTCATTTCGGTGCAATATTGAAATTAGCTTGAATTATTCATAACCTCTGAATAGTGGGTGGCCCAACGAGTCACGGGTTGTCTAGTTATTTTCTAAATGTGCGTAGCTGAATTATGGAAAATCAGTCATTAAAACCAAAACAACTTTTATGAAGTTTAAATTCGCAGGCTTGGATAATTAGGGACTCATAGCAATGTTCAACCAATGTTTGTGTATAAATAAGTTAAAATTATGTGAATAATTTGAAAGATAAAAACTTTATTAGTCTTCAGAAGAGAGTGGACTAGGGCCCATTTCGAAATTGAATTAAGTTTATGGTCCGAAATAATTACTCACTATAAACAGATAAATGTTCGTAAATGAATTTGGTTACAGGAGGTTTAGTGTCGAAAAGATAAGGAGATTAAGGTGAAAATAGAAAATCATAAAATTTTCTCGCGCTGCTTATTTCCACATTAATTTCGCTTGTGTTTCCACTGATTTTCTTCGTACCCTGATCTCACTGCACCAGATTATGCTCACATTGCCACCACATTTCGGGGGAGTAAGATTGTTAAATCCTCTAGTTTCAGGCTGCCGAAGGTAGGCGTGCTTCTAACAAATTTCATTCAGTGGCACAGCGGTATGCCTGCAGACTTACGACGCTAGAATCTGGGTTTCGATACCCGTGGTGGGCAGAGCACAGATAGCCCATTGTGTAGCTTTGCGCGGAATTAATTAGTTAATTTTTCAATTGGATCTATTACTGATGAGGATGCCAGGATTTCCTTATATTTATTTTATTTGTGGTTGGCTTAGAGTCGCCTAGATCGTCTCTTATTGGGTTTTTAAGGGTCCACCACGTTAGTTAGAAGTATTTTTCAACATTGAGCAAATCGAAACTAAAGATGTCTGAAAGTAATGCTTTGTTTCTTTCTAGAGAGGTCTAAGAGCAGTTCTCTAACAATGTGAAAAAACAGCCCACTTCATACTGTTAGAGTAAAAGAGAAATGACTTGTCAGAACCATGATATTTCGTTCATATGTTCATAAAATTTTCAACATCAAGTATCCTATTACGCACACACAAATATGTAGGAGAAATGAATTTTCCATTCTAACTTGTCTCTCACATTTAGATTTACTGTATAACGCTCTTAGTACTTTCTTTTGTAAGTTAAGAATATACTTTAGTTAGATAATAATAATTCTATACAATATCTTTGCCTTTAAGGCTTTTGGTTAATATGCTTATAGACATTTCAAAATATGTTGTTCGATATTTAAACTGTTTCTTTTTTTAATTAGCTATTCAGGAATTTTCACAGATGAATTCTGACAAATAACTCGAATTCACTAAAGAAATAATAAAATATCAAATTAAAAACTGAGCGTTCGATACAGAAACTCATAATTTGAATTTTATTATGTTGCATTTCGTGTATAGATCAAAGAAGAAACTTATAATTACATGATACATTTCAATATAGTGAGAGTGAAATATGTCCTGAAATTATCTGAACAAAATTGTTTGTGCTTCAGAGACTTTAATAAATTTATTAACGTAACTTCCTGACACCAAATTTCCATAATATTCTGAAATTCTGTACAGCGAATTTGTGCTTAACAAGCTACATGTTTTTATTTTAATATACAGAAAGTTCGGAGACAGTTCTGAAAAACATCTAAGTTAAAAAAAAAAAAAAAGTGTTCACTTATCCAAAGATCGAAAGTGCTCTTCTCCCTCTGAAAGAAACTAACTATTTGCCTTCCATATGCCAAATTACAAATTGATCGCTGCACTAAAGTAAAGCGGAGATTCTGATTATGAAAGACTGAAATATAGTATGAAAAACCTTAACTATGTAAATGTTATCCATATAATTAGGCCTGTTTCATATATTACATTTCATTAATTTATTTAAAATTTTACATTCGCCATGCATGAAAGAAATACGGTATACTACCAGGCAGATCGCTTTGAGGAATGTGTAACTACTACAACTTTGAGAGAGATCGTACAGTATCATTTAAGTTCATGAATTATTTTAGATTAGTTATAACAGAATTTCGTTGTACTGGTGGAACATCGAAGAAAATTGGGCATCAAGTTTATTTTTAATCGGCTTATGTTTCTGTTCTATGATAAAAAGAGTTTGAAATAATTACTCATTTAACAGTCTTGCAGGCTAGACTTAGATAGATAATTTAACATGCTAATAATCGATGATTATCTCTCCAAAAGGTATTCCCTGTAATGAACGAAACAAATTTCACTGAAATTTCAATCAAACCTTTTACGACTTTTTACAAATTTCCATGGGAATATCATTTATACATTTACCATATACTCCTCCTTAACGGCTTATATTCTTTGATTACTTTTATCTCGTAACGTAACCACTTTATATACAGTTCTTGTGATATAAAACATTGCCTTGGTTTCTTCATTAGTTTAATACTGTAGACAGATTAGTCGAAAACAAAAAGTCACACAAACACATACATATGTTTATGAATAAAATATTGAGTGTTGCTTGGATGAGTGTAGTGTCAAATGGCAATTTAAGTCGATTTAACTGATGCCCAAATGGATTAAAAAAAATTTATACCAAATGCAACAAAAATGTTTTGTTAAATACTTCTATGTAGATATAACTAAGTATTGCAAGTATATATATATATATTTCTGCCATATAAGTATTTCCTATCGTACAAATACTTTAGCCCTGTTCTTATAGATTGACAATACTAAACAACATTTTCATTCAAGAAGGAAAATAGAAATTGTATTTTGTAATAGCAAGCAATAGCTCTTTAATTCTAGTAAGATACTTTTTATCCACAAACCTAAAAGGAAGACAGTAATAAAAATAGTCTTTTTTCACGTTTACAGTTGTCATAATTAAATATTAAAATCACCCGAACAATTATTATGTGTCTTAATTTATTTCATTTTTTATTTTATTTTATTGTTGCCTTTCCAGTTATATATTTTTTTATCGTTGTTGATTAAGTTCAGTTCAAAACATGATTGATCTACCTAGGCCTTCCAAGGCTTTTTGTGCTTTATTACACTTAGTTTTATGTTGTTTGACCAGTACGCCCCAAATAACATTATCAAATTTACATTGTGTTTTTACGTTATACGTTTAAAGTTGTATTGGTGTGACTGTACTGCCGAAAGTTGTTTTTGGAAGTCGTGAAAGAAAACAAAACACAGTATATGTAGTACAAGAAGTCCTTATAAACATTTACAAAGCTTGAATGTTAACTTGAAATAGAGCATTGGCGAGTAATTTTACATCTACTAAAACTACTATAGCGAGAGATAAAAATAATATAAACCATGTTAATAAATTATAGAATTACGTACAGACTTAGGTATTTTGAGAATATATTAGCAATGTTTGTGTAACTTTTATATGAGTTCGTGTCAGTATATGCATGCGTATAATTCCAGGTTTACATTGGCGCCTAAAAAGTAATATACGAAGGTATGTTTGTAAGGTCTGAAACACAGTAACTGGCAACGTTATTAGCACCCGCAACACATTTATTTTAATATATACACAAATACTGATGTTTTATTTGACTCCTATGAATGCAGAGAAGCACTTACATCATCGATAGTCAAAATACAATGGGTAACAGCTAAGATGTTTCTGATTTTCCAAGGGCAAGGCTATTTAGTCATCTTCTAGAAGAGGTGTTGCTATTAATGATATGTTCAAAGATATGTGATGAAAGCCTATCAACTATGGCAGTCAAAAGGGAACTCGTCTCTTACAAGGAAAACTTTCTTTACCAATTGCTGGTGGTTCACCGAAAAAGACAGTTAAATAGCTGAGGGTGAAGTACAACAGAAACAAAACTGTATCCCAATTGGCCGATTTCTTCATCACTGATCAAGATTCTAACGATACCATGCGAAAAGCATTACAAAAAATTGGAGCAGCCGACAAGCAGTTCAAAAGTTGCTTATTTTAGATGTAAACAGCAAGCATAGTTTCAGTAATGCGCAGAGTGAAAACTGTGAACAGTAAATGATGAAAAACATTCTGGATTT
>NW_013667386.1:24112-25485 GCF_000517525.1 Limulus polyphemus | reverse complement strand
TTTCCTTTTATTCCCGATCAACAATCAAATATCCTTTCTTGAATTATGAATAACACGAATGGATTGAAATATTTAATTAAATTATCTCAAAATAAACCTTCATTTCGGTGCAGTATTGAAATTAGCTTGAATTATTCATAACCTCTGAATAGTGGGTGACCCAACGGGTCACGGGTGGTCTAGTATTGTATAAAATCGTGCTTATAGGTCTCGAAAAATATCTTCATCACTTTAAAATGCTTAAAGCAGCAGTGTCGTACAGAACACACTAAACCATACTTTCCGTCAAAATTTAAGCCTTTTCTTCCTGATAGATAGCACACACATTACAACAAAACTAAACACACACACACAAAAGTGTATATACTGGCACTGTCAGCGAGAATAACTCGTTACATAAATGAGAGAATAACGAGTAATACTATGTTAATTCATTCTGTGAGTTTGTGAACTTGTTAGCTTGGTCCCGAGGTGGGGGAGGTGTCCTTATCTATGTGCCGTAGACCCTATCTTTATTTCTGGGTGGTGCCAAATGGGATTAAAACGCGCCTGGAAGGTCATCTGGGTATGATGGTAGTCTACTTGTGGGTTTGCATGGTCGCTGAACTCGAATCTGGCCAAGAAATTTCGTTCCTGATCCTCCTCGGGATCTCAGGGGTGTCATTGTTGAAATTGTGTTCATACCCATAGTCACAGGCTAGCGGGACTAAACGTGGCACACCTGCCCAGGTACCACTGGCGGGTACGAACCTCCTTGGGGTAGTTATAGAAGTAATTGGGGAAAATAGAGAAACTTGATCGGGGGTATATTAGGGTCTCTATGAATGATGAGGGGGGTGTCTTCGAACGTGTATATTTCATGCTAATCCTCTTCAAAAACAAACTTTATTTTGAATTATTTTTAACAGATCTATTTAAAATGATTAAACAAACGATTTTTGTTTATTTTAGATGTAATATATGAACAAAACGAACGCGTGAGGAATAAATCACAACTTATTTTGGACTTACAGAATATCAACTTTTACATTTACAACTTACACTGGACTTACACAGTATCCTACTTCATAATCACAATTTACATTGGAATCATAAAATATCCTACTTTACAAACATACACCAACTAATTTGGGATCATTCTAATAACTAACGAATCCTCATTGAACAATTTTATTCTGGGTAAAGCTTCCACCTTGATTTTTAAAAAAAAAATCCTTCTTATTTTTCTCATTATCAATAATTCACGACTTTTATAAGGCAATGAGTCTGTAATTGTCTTCATATTTCAAATCTAAGTGGGTTCGCATCCCCATCCCACCAAACATGCTCGCCCTTTCAGCCGTGGGGGCGTTATAATGTTACGGTCAATCCCA
>NW_013667386.1:16153-23988 GCF_000517525.1 Limulus polyphemus | reverse complement strand
ACAAATCTAAGTAAAAGCTTGTATATTTATACATATTTATAAATTTACCTTCTGGAAACTGAATGTATAAATTGTTTTTGTTTCTTATTAAAAAGTCGCTTTTTTTTCTAAATTTCTGTTGAATTTATTTTGAATTTATTATGCGATCTCTTCCGTATTAGTTGTTTCTATAGGGCAACTATTGGAGATAATATTAAGATGACTAATCACACTTCATTTTTTAAGTTATTCTACAGAAAATTATAATCACAAATACAAATACAAATTAATTATCTTGATTTCTATATGTTTATAGCTTCGTAAAAAATTATATTTTATTGTCAAACTATTTATATTATGATTTATAAAGTTTAAGGACATGTTGCTGTGTTTACTGATGGAATAACACTACATTTTAGATCTGTATACTGTCTGATCACCAGACAAGTAAGTATGCCTGGTCTTTATCAGTTTACATCTACTTGAAGTTGATGAAAACACATTAGGCACCCACGAGGAGTCACGTCATTGAACTTTGCTGAACTCGCCTATCCGCATCTCTGATGATCTGGATCAAGGTTAGTTTCTCGGTTATTATTTCTGCTCCAATTTTCTGTGTGTTTTCGATATTTCTGACCCGATATAAGCAGCCATGGCTGAATTATTGTTTTTTTCTCTCTTTCCAAAAAACTTGGAAAAAATATCAAAATTTCAAGCGCGCTTGTTCTTCAAAGATATTGTATCTGTGCAAGAAAGAGCAATTATAGCAAACTTGAACATTTGAAAATCTCCAAAGTTCTCCCTTTCAGCCAGTAACTTTACCGCTGTTTCGAGCTTCCTTCTGTCATTTTACTGCAGGTTCCCAAAACTGTCGGTCCGGATATTGTAGCTAATGACGTCAATATCCTCTAGCTTCGAATTAGACCTCCTTTTACACCATTAGTAACATTGCACTAGTTGGCCTGCTGAGATGAAATATAATATTATTACTGTCACTGTTTCAACAAGTCATGCTACATCGAAAGTTAGTAACAGATAATGTTTTGTTCTGATCAACATAAACAGAATAAGATAGTAGAAATACATGTTTGTGTTATTACTGTCATTGTTTCAACAATTTATGCTACATCGAAACAGATAATGTTGTATTTTGATTAATATAAACACTATAAGATAGTAAATATGCATATTTGTTATTGAAAAGTAACAACGTAATTACTGGTTAAGGTCAGAGATGTTCACAGCATACTATTACAAAAGTTACAATTATAAGTCATTTGATAATTTTTATGAAAATTACAAGAAACACGAATAAAAGTTTTTCTTACAACTAATTTGTGTGTCAAACAAAAATAATATTTAAACAATTTCTCAGTAAATATTAACACTATTATCAATTTTACACTATTTTCTGAAGTCTTTTATTTTAATTTTGAAAGTTACATAAAATCTGCAAAAAGAAGTACGTTGAAACTAGTAAAGCGGAGTTGGTTTGTTTGGTGTTAAGCACAAAGCTTATCTATCTGTGTTGTGCCCACCGTGGGTATCGAAACCCGGTTTTAGCGTTATAAATCCGCAGACTTATCGCTGAGCCACTAGAGGGCAGTAAAGTGGAGACGGAGAGATGTATTATAAAAAATAAATCACATATCAAAGTGCTAAAATAATACCAACATCATACAATATATTTTATTAGACTGACAAGTATAACGTTATATTATATATTTATCTTTCAGTTTATTTTATAACCTTTTTTTACATTTATTGACGATGGTTTATTTAAGTAACAAGTTTTAAGTAAACCGTAAATTACAGAAAGCTTCTAAAACTCATCTCATTTCAAAAACTGAAAGGCTAGCAATATCAAGGGGAAAAGTATCCACGAGCTGGAATCATATCGAATACAAATTGTCAAGACAGTTTTAAAAAAACCATTTTGTATCTTAGCCGGCGCTATCTTATATCCTTCACATTCTATAATTTTCATTAAAATTGTGTTTTTCTGTCCCACTTCTCCCCTTTTCCAGTTTATATTAAATAATAATTTCATTTTTTGGTGGCCAGGTGGTTAGGGCGCCAAAACTGTAGATAGACTACTTCCTCAGCCAATGACTATTCGGAAAAACACGCATGACTAGTAGTAACATAAGAGAGCTTTCATAATTTCGACAATTCGACAAAGGGAGTAGAAACATGTTTACATATCATTCGAGCAATGGAACAGTTTTGTCGAACAGGCACACAAATACTGGTAGTGCACAGCACACTGTTTCCTATTTTTAGAGTTGTTGGTGCACTTGCACCATCATGTCCTATTGTTTCTTAACATTTGAAATAACGATAAAATAGGCATCTGAAGAAACAAGCACAATGAACTAATGGGATGTAACTTCATCTGGGAGTTATGTTTGTATGCGAGGTATTGAAATAACAATTAATGAAATTTTGTTCTCTTAGCGTTTCAACAGGGGCTACGTCGATTAAATTCATTGACACAATCAATTTGTTTATGTCTTGCTAACACTTCATGAGAGCTTCTGTTTCTTACACGTTGAACTTCGTTTAAAACATAAGAGTTCTGATCTGGAATTACTGTTTGTTTTGTTTCTGTTAAAATAATTTTTTCCAATTCTTTTGATGTTCTGTTATATCTGGTGGTGCTTAATGTAGCAAGGTTTCCGTTAATTCGCCTTTAATTTTCCTATTAGCAGAAATATTATCTGTTGTTGCCTCCAAATAAACGTGGTTATCATTTTTTCGTGGAATGTCTCTGTGGGATGGAAATGAAATATGTGCTACATTTAACTTTTTTTTCGTTTATATCACGAGTATCAAGTATACGTGATGGATAAACAAGAGATGAGGGAGAAGTCGTTGTTTGTTTCAATACGTTGCTGAATTCAATTGCTTCTGATGGACGAAATACGCTGTACAACTAAGATATCCAATTTTTTTAACTTCAACTTGTTTGTGTAGCTTGTTTTCAAATTTTTCTCCATTTAGAATTTTCAAATAAAGCGGTTTTATGTTGTGTTCATTTTTACCTTTCTCAGTGGACTTTCATTCCTCCATATATCGCGAAGACAGAGTCTGGGATATCAATTTCTGAGTTTTGGTTGCAGTTTAACCAATTACCCATCCCTGTAGGTTTTTTTTTGTCATTCTTCTCTTACTCTCAGAGCCAGGAAAGTTGGCTACGTGTAACAGTGCCTTACTTTTTGTGTCATGGTCTTCATACACTTTTTTCTTCTCATTAGTATGCGATAGATTTTGATAATCAGAAGAATAGCTAAAATTAGGGCCACTGTTGCAAATAGCTTCATATTTTTTTAACTCACAAACTGTGGTGTCTTGGTTTAGAGCCTGTAATTGACTATACAGACTAATTTTTTCTGACTTTCTTTGCTTTCGGAATTCTTCCTCTATCTTGCTCATCCATCCAACTTCTGCTTCGCTTTCTAACCTACGTCTCTGTTCTTTTCGAAAATCATTCTGGAATGTAAATTTATTCTTCTTCTTCGAATGAATATATTTTTCTTCTCTTTGAAGTGTTGGAGTGTCTTGATGCTTTCCGTTGTAAGCTGCATCATACCTTGGAAGATACATCAAACATTCTTTCCCATTCTGAATAAACGAATGTGTTTGTCGCAGATTTTCTTCAGGGTTTTCTTCAACCAAAGAGTACGAGTTTCTTTTTGGCAAATGTCTGTAATCTAAATTCAGAATTTCAAAATTTTCGATTTTATCAATATCATATGGTACACTACGATTAAGGTTTGGTTTTAATTATGCACAAAGCACACAAGGGCTATCTGTGCTCTGCCCACCACGGGTATCGAAACCCGGTTTCTAGCGTTGTAAGTACGCAGACATACAGCTGTGCCACTGGGGGGCCACTACGATTAAAGTGCCAACTTGAATCAACATTGTTACTGGTCTCAGTAGTTGATAGTTTATCTCGAAATCCAAGACATTTTTTAAAGTTGCGGAGACTGTTGAGGTGCTGTTGACTTTTCTTGGTGCTATTTTTATGTCTTTCAGAGTTTTTATCAGATAATAGTTCTTGTGAGCCACTCTGTGGTATATTTATTTGGTTAAAAACGTTATAATGTGTATGTACGTCATTTTGAAAATTTTGATCTGGTTGAGTTAATTTGGCAGAAGCTGAAACAGTTATAAATTTCTTTTCTTCGTTTTCTCTTTCTGACTCACACAAGTCTTTTAGAAGAGTCCACTGCACTTGACGAAGTTTCTCGTTAGAAATAAAATTTTCTTTTGTTTCTTTTGAAAGTAAATCCAGATTCTGGAGATTTTCTCCTTTTTTAATATCAAAAAACAAAACCTCGAGAATCTCATTCAATAATGCTGGATTTCCGACACCAGGAGAAATTCCAGAATCTCCACAACGATCTTTACCAAGTATAGGTGGAGCAACAAGCTTGTTGGTTTGGTGTAATTTTACCTCAGATATCTCATCTTCTCCTTCAGTGTTTCCTTCTGACTGAGGAGAATCAGAGAACAAGAATTTCCAGACTTCAGTTGGAGAGAAACGTGGTGGCTGAAGTCGTCTTCGGGGTAAAATAGGTTTAATTTTCACATTGATCTTTGTGTCCTCCTCATCAGACAAACTAGATTCAGAAGAAAATCTTGAGGCACTGAAAGATAAATTTGGTTGATTTTTATACAATTGCTTCGTTATTGCTTTATTCAACCTTCCTGTATCTGCAGAACTATACATTTCACTTGTATATCTTAGCGGAGCTTTGCTTAATTCAGTTACCTTTTCTTTGACATGTACTAAAGACTTATCTCGATTATTTAAGTTTGTAATATTCCAGGTGGTGTCTGAAGTATGATAATCAAACTCAGATTGATCAACACAGGGTAAAGGAGTCAAAACTTTATTGTTTTTAGTAGTCATTAAAAGATATGATCTGTATGTTGTTTCTGTCTCCATATACTTATTTGACGCTTTATAAAGATGGTCATTTTTCCGTATGATACAATGATCATAGCTATTTTCATTATTTCCGAGACATTTGTTAACTTTAATGCCTGAAAAGGCTTTTTGATTTCTTGCAAACTGGATCTGTTGTTGGCGAATATCTTTTTGGGATTTCACACATAGTTGTTTGTTAAAACCTTCATATCTTATGTGTTCTTGTTTTAGACTTGTTCTGACATACGAGAATGTTTCTTCTGCCGATTCTCCTATACTTTTGTCATATAGATTTTTTTTATTGAAATCATACAGTGTCCGTTTTGATTTACTTCTGTTATCTTCATTGAATGTTTTTCTTCTTCGAGATTCCATTTTCGTTTCTTGTGAACGATATCTATTATTATCGCCTTCTTCAACTTGAGGTTCGACAGATTCTGTGCCATAGTCTGGTGCAGGAATGATTGGAGTTTTGGGGGAACCAAGCACTCCTTTCACTTTTTCTTCCTTTTTCATATTCCGCCATTTTGAAAAGAGCGACCTCTTATGTTTATTAAATTGTCGAGTATCCTTTTCAGTGTCTAGGAAACGCACGTTGTGAAAATCTCGAGGAAGACTACTTGAATGTGACCATCTGAATTCTTGAGTTTTTTTTCTGGACTTAATCTTCGATTCGCTAGGGCTCAAGGTAACCAGACTCTTAGAATTGTAGATACTATCAGATGCATCCTTCTCGGCTTGCAAGAGTTCATGGCAGTTCAACATACTGTGAACAATATCTGGGTCACTGTACGCTTTCTTTGATCCGAAGAAGCCTCGCTCAACAGATGAGCCACAGAAGTATGTTTCTTGTGATTTCAAACGTTTGTAAAGAAGACTTGAAAGTTCTGGGTTAATTTCACTGTTTCGTTGTTTCGTGAACATCTGTGCTTTTTTGCCAGTGATAGTGCCTTCGTTTTGGAGGAACATACTATTATCCGTGACCCGCAAAACTTGGAAGTTGTGGAAGAACCCGGATCTTTGGAACCTTTTGAAGATGGATACCATCTCTCAAGAACGAGGAAGATACAGGAGATTGAACCCTCGCTAACTTCACAGAACGGGAGTTTGAATTACCCATGCTTTAGTGTGTTTCTCTAGTGACTTAATTTCTGTAAGAAGAAAACAAGCAAAATTATGAGACAAATTTGACAGATCGGTTTCGTAATTAGTTATTACGGATTTAACTGTTGTGTTTTTTAAGCAAGGAAGTAATTATTACGGTAAATCTACAAAATAAATTATATATTTTAAAATATTTCTCACTCTAATCCTTATTGTGAAAAATGTCTACCTTCTTAAACTTTTGAAGTTCTGCTCATTGGTCAAAGAATTAACCGGTTTCTTAAAATTACGGTTCTTTGTTCCTTCTTTGAAGAAGTAATCATTTTCTTGATCGTGGCCTAGTAATTAACATGCTCGGACTGTAAATTCTAGAATTCATAGCTCTCCACTTGTTTCCACAAAAACGCGCTCCGTACTTTGGGTGATGGTCAAATCCCATTTTTCGGTAAGACAAGAGTAGCCGGAAAGTTAATACTGGGTGCTTCATCTAATCTATCAGTTCAAAATTAGGAATAGTTGTTCGCAGATAACCACTGTGTAGCTAGGCGCGAAAGTTCTAAAAACTAAACCAACTTCAAAATAAAACAATAATCGGAAATCAAACTATGCAAAATCCGCTTTGTAAGAAAACTCTTGTTTAATAGCGCTTTTAGAGACTGAATAATACTGGTTGTGACACTGATCGTGTTGAAGCTTTGCGCAATTCATACTATAAAATTTACCTCTCTGGAAATCGATTTACATACGTGGAAACCTTTTACTTTAGAATAATTGAAAAAGCAACAACAACCTTGCACAAAGAAATTGCTCCTGGATTTCTTTCATTAAAATCATTCAAGTTAACATGTTTACACGTACATTGTTAACACAATGTACGTGTAAACGTGTTACATTGAATATACGTGTAAACATGTTACCTTGAATGTACGTGTAAACATGTTACCTTGAATGTACGTGTAAACATATTACCTTGAATGTACGTGTAAACGTGTTATCTTGAATGTACGTGTAAACATGTTACCTTGAATGTACGTGTAAACGTGTTACATTGAATATACGTGTAAACCAAGTTAACATGTTTACATGTACATTCAAAGTAACATGTTTACGCGTATATTCAAGGTAACATGTTTACACATATTCAAAGTAATATGTTTACACGTACATTTCAAAGACCGGCAAACTTATAAATGGAGAAACGCAGACTTTTGTTTTTTGTTTTTTACAAACACACAAATTAGAAAATCGTGCATGTAATTTTTCAGCGAAGTTGAACGTTAAAGGCACAACATCATTTCATCTAACATTTGCAAGTTGCAAAATAGAGCAGTTACAACAAAGTATTTCCAGTAACACTATTTTTCTTTTCTTTTTTTGCAGCCTGGTATAATCAGTTTTTTCCTTTCACCATAACAAAGTTTAAAAACATGTAGTTTTAGCACAAAGCTATACAATGAGTTATCTGCCCTCTATCCATCGCGGGAAATCTAACTCCAGATCTTATCATTGTAAGGCCGTAAACTTACCGCTGAACTACCGGGTGACTTAAGACCTAGACTTCAAGGCTGAACGTTTGAAAGATCTTACTTTTAATCGAATAATTGCTTGAAAAACTATTATACAATACTTGCTAGTTCCCAATATATTACAGATTAAACTGATTATTATACAATACTTGCTAGTTCCCAATATATTACAGATTAAACTGATCATTATACAATACTTGCTAGTTCCCAATATATTACAGATTAAACTGATTATTATACAATAGTTGCTAGTTCCCAATATATTACAGATTAAACTGATTATTATG
>NW_013667386.1:12747-15153 GCF_000517525.1 Limulus polyphemus | reverse complement strand
AGATCCCAATATATTACAGATTAAACTGATTATTATACAATAGTTGCTAGCTCCCAATATACTACAGATTAAACTGATTATTATACAATACTTGATAGTTCCCAATATATTACAGATTAAACTGATTATTATGCAATACTTGCTAGTTCCCAATATATTACAGATTAAACTGATTATTATGCAATACTTGCTAGTTCCCAATATATTACAGATTAAACTGATTATTATGCAATACTTGCTAGCTCCCAATATATTACAGATTAAACTGATTATTATACAATACTTGCTAGTTCCCAGTATATTACAGATTAAACTGATTATTATGCAATACTTCCTAGTTCCCAATATATTACAGATTAAACTGATCATTATACAATACTTTCTAGTTCCCAATATATTACACATTAAATTGATTATCATGCAATACTTCCTAGTTCCCAATATATTACAGATTAAACTGATTATTATGCAATACTTGCTAGTTCCCAATATATTATAGATTAAACTGATTATTATGCAATACTTGCTAGTTCCCAATATATTACAGATTAAACTGATTATTATGCAATAGTTGCTAGTTCCCAATATATTACAGATTAAACTGATTATTCTGCAATACTTGCTAGTTCCCAATATATTACATATTAAACTGATTATTATGCAGTACTTGCTAGTTCTCAATATATTACATATTAAACTGATTATTATGCAGTACTTGCAAGTTTCCAATATATTACAGATTAAACTGATTATTATGCAACACATGCTAGTTTCCAATATATTACAGATTAAACTGATTATTATGCAAAACATGCTAGTTTCCAATATATTACAAATTAAATATGTTATTTCTTTTCTTCCATAATGTGCAGTTTAAAATAACACTGAAATAATATTTCCGATTTAACAAGAAGGTGAGTAAATAAAACATTTAGAGGAAAAAATTCGATGATTTGCATAATCTATCGACTGTAAAACTAATGTTTCAATCAAAATGGTTTGAATATCGCGCAAAGCTAATCGAGGGCTATCTGTGGTAATCATCCCCATTTTATCATGCAGTGATAGATTAAAGGGAAGATAACTCTTGGGCTACTCTTTTACCAATGAATAGTGGAATTCACCGACGCATTATAACGCTCCGAATAGGCTGAAAGGGCGAGCAAGTTTGATGGGACGGGGATTCGAATCCGCGACCCGCAGGCCGCGAATCGACTGCTCTAATCACCAGGTCATGCCAGACCCTCAATTAGAACGTGAACTTGAATACCATTAATTAGATAGCGAGTTACAAAAAGTTTCTAAATTATTCACCAAAATGGCTAGTACGTCCTTTTGTATAATCTACAAATATATATTTTTTTTCTCGTGCTAAGGACTTAGATCTCTTATCATTTCGGTATGTTTCATAATTTTATATTAATCATAGCTAGAAAGAGACTGAACAAACTAAATAAACAGGTTTCAGTACACAGGTATAGTGAAATCGAGCGTATCAACACATGTAAAACCAGAAAAACCGGTGTTGGATAAACTGGAGCAGACTCACGCACGCACGTGCCTCATCTATATAACATGCATGCATATATAAAAACTACGGAATTTTCAGACTAATGACGTAAGAGGAGTGAAATGATGTCAAGCTCAAGTGTTTTAAAATATTTGGTTTCGCTTGTTTTGAATTTTGTGAAAAGTATCCCAGTGCTATCTGCACTAGTCGTCCCTAAGTTAGCAGTTATAGGCTAGAGGGAAGGCACCCATCGTCAAGTCATTGGCTATCCTTTTACGAACGAATAGTGGGATTTACCGTCATATTATAACGCCCCCACGGCTGAAAGGGAGAGTATGTTTGGTGACGGAGATTCGAACCCGCGACCCGCAGATTACAAGTCGAGCGTCCTAACCATCAGGGCATGCCAGGTCTTGTTTTAAAAGAATCAGTCTTGAGATGAAATTTGGTAAGTTAGTCGTTAAACATCTCATGCGCGATGTATTTCTAGTATTGAGGAAATTACACAGAAATACGTGATTTCATATTCACACAGTGTTTTGAATTTGTCTTGAATCTGCGGGTCACGGGATGGAAACTCGTCGCCGGACATGCTCGCCTTTTCAGCCATGAGAACGTTATTATTTTTAGTCCTTGTTCAATTTTAAATCTGCAAGGATATTTCGGAGCAAGCAATCTATTAAAACCAAACAATTTGCGTTTGTAGCATATTTTTATTATGTAGCTAGTTCAGCTCTATAGTCTTCTGTTTCTTTCTTGGCCGTATTTAATAGACAATTATTATTAGGCTTAGAATATAAAAGTTGCTATATTATTAGTTTTAAGCACGCACACATACACATAATGGAAACATAAAACTTATATATATATATATAATGTATATTTTATATATATAA
>NW_013667386.1:7439-11860 GCF_000517525.1 Limulus polyphemus | reverse complement strand
CATATTTTTCATACTTATAGCATTTTCTTTAACCTATCATTCTTTGAGAGAAAGTTTTATTTCCTAAATCCTTTTTTGTCTGCAGTTTCTGACAACATACCCTTTCAAGGATTGAAACACCATTTATTGTTTAATTATTCCAGCTAGACAGCTTCCTTTAAAAATGTACAAATAATTTAGCTATAACCCAGTGTTTCTCAAACTGTGGGAAAAATGAAACAAAACCAAGTAAGAAAAGAAAAGGGGGAAGGGATAATAACTTCCTGTTTACTGTTCAAAAATAATAATAATAACTACAATAAAAATATTTATTTTCTGCACCAGAACATGGTGTTGCGTGAAAATGTAATATATTTGAAAAGGTGTATGCCATCTTCAAAGGTTTGAGAACCACTACTTTAGCCTAATTTGTATATCCTCATCCAATATGAAATGTTATTAATCCCAATGAATCTATGAAGTGACGTGGAGCATCCATATAAGTTAAATAGACAAGTATTTCTATATTTTCAACAAGTTTGCCTAAGATCTTATCTTTTCTTATACTCCCGAACTTCGCTTTAGAAACTCCCTTCTGAGATGACACTTCAAATTTGTTTGATAAGGTGGCCAACAATGTCTGGTAGTTGTTGTGGGTCTTTGTTGGAAGATTGCTTAATGTTGTTAAGGCAAAATGCAGCAAAATGAATAACTTATTGTTTATCACTCCTAACATTTACCTTATAGAATTTATTTCAAACTATTCCTGAGTTGTCTTCCATGGTACCTTTCAATAGCAGTCTGTTGGCTTCTCGATTAGGCAGTGTTATTGAACTGACTTGCTAAATTCAATACCAGCTGGAGTAGTCCAGGAAGGTCGGCAGTTCACAGGTGATGAGTCAGTAGTGGTAACAGTTGTAGACTGATGAACTATACTAGTCCATATTGCATTGCTAATGGCCTTTGAGGTTGAAAATGTTAATAATAAATTGTTGCAATGGCTGGTATGATTCTTGTGTCTGTCAGTTCAGTTTCCAGATATTTTATTCTGAGGCTGATGTACTTCTGTAGATTTCCTATGGCTTCTTCGATCTTGTCATTACAATCCTTCTGTTTTGTTGTTATGATACTTGTATGCTTCTTCAGTCTCCCTATGATCCTTCTGTACACTTCCTATAGCTTTTTCAATTTTAATATTGTTATGTCTCTGGTCGTTGGTTAATGTTCTGTAGAAATTATTTCCAAAAAAACTTAGCGATAAAAATTCTTTCTTAATTAAAACTAGTTTATTAATTCTCAATTCAACTTTTCAATACACTTAATTTCCACAGTTACTTTAACTTAAACACACGCTATAATTCCCAACGAACGATTCACGCACTTTACTACCGTGCTTGACTCAATTGTACGTCTCTACATCTTCAATTTGCAATTATTCATATCTCTGCCGTCACTTCTCACCTGTCTTATATATACGAAATAGAGGGCGTCTGGAGAACACTCGAGGCTTCATGAATGGACATGATCTTTCTAGAATCTCATGACGTGTTACTAGCATTTTAATTTTCCGTAAAAATTATTTCCGAAGAAACTTTAGCGATATAAGTCCTTTCTTAAATAAAACTAATTTATTCTTTCTCAATACAACTATGCAATACACTTAATTTCCACAGTCACGCTATAACTTAAACAAACGCTATAATTCACCACGAACGATTCACGCGCTTGACTCAATTGTCAGTCTATATCTCTGTCTGCAGTTCAATTACCTTGTTGCCGTCACTTCTTACCGGTCTTATATACAAGGCTACCGCACACTCTAGTAAACACTCAAGGATTCACGAACCTTCGAGAATATGACGTGTTACTAGGGTCACGTGACCCCCGCTGTCTTTACACTATTTTAAAACTTTGGAAAAATTCATCACGTGGCCTCAAACCTCTGTCTGGCGAAATAAGAAAACAAATCGCTAAATGGAAATCAGAGCCTACACTTGTATGATATATATATATCACTTATCACAAAGAAATTCTGTTAATTATTTTGTCATAATCTCATGAACCCTTTAAGCATAGTTGCCTCCTTCGTATAAACTGAAAGACTATCATGTAATGCCGGCTCAATTTATTTTATTTTGCCTCAGTGATTTGCCCAATTTTAAAATCAGTTCATGCATTCTCAATTTCGTCTCACGTTTGAAAAACAAATTATCTAGTTAAATGTTTAGAACAGTAACAATAGGTCACATAGACTAAAACGAAAACGTTCATTGACCCAAGTACAATAGTGCGAATTAGCTTAGTTTTATTTAACACATATTTCAGCAATAAGAACGTAAAATATATATAATTTTCTACGAGATTATTACTGACTAGAGTAGGCTATGTTTACTCTAATTAAGTTGTGTATTAATCGTTTTATTGAATTCAAATATTGATGTAAAACCTATTGATAACTTTCTTTTATCAAAACGATCTCTCCTCCACTTATTCTAGATGCACCAGAAAATTTAGGCCTATATAAGATAAACACCTAAAGATACTATAATATTAATTAAAATACTGCTTTAATAGTTGCTTACAGGCAATGGAAGTACAATATAATCATTTTTTAAGCGCAAAGCTACACTACAGGATATCTGCGCTATATCCACTGCAGGGAATCTAATCCGGATTTAGTGTTGTAAGTCTTCAAATCTACTGCTGATCCAACGGTGGACACACAGACACATTAAACTGAAAAATATGATCATTCATATAAAGTTATACTTATGGGGATTGAAATAAATGTCATATAAAAAAATGTTTTTTTCTTACATTTATTATTGTTTTTTCTCCATATTCCTGCTTTAGTATCTCTGTTATGTCTCCGTTCGTTAGTTAATTTTCCGTAAATTCGTTCCCACGAAACTTTAGCGACACAAGTCCTTTCTTAAATAAAACTGGTTTATTCTTTCTGAATATAACTTTGTGATACACTTAATTTCAACAGTCGCGCTATAATTCTCAACAACGTCTCACCTGCTCGACTTCAACAATACTCAGTTCAATTACACACTCTCTGACTGCAGTTAAATTATTCATTATTCCGTCACGTTGTGACTGTCTTATATATACCAGACTACCCCCAATCTAGTAGTCTCCCGATAATTCACGAAGGTTCGAAAAAGGACGTGGCGTAATATTAGTCACGTGACCTTGCTGACGCAATACTGCCCCTCCTTAGTATTGTTCGTCCCGAACAATAGCCACTTACATTAAACCAATAACAATTAACAATAAGTTAATTAAATGTACAGAATTACAAACACAAAATTACAATTCAACAAAGTCTCTTAATTTTACGGGACGTATCTTCTTCCGTACTGGCCTCTGTCTCGTTGGCTTCTGCTTCATATGGGGTTCATCTGCTTCATCAGGAAACGTCCTATCGTCGGTAACAGTCACATCAGTGGTAGTAACTTCATCAAGAGCTTCACCATTTCCCTTCTCAGAACTGAGTAGAGTTTCTTCTTTGACGGTGGCTTCTTCAAGTGGCACGTCTTCAGCAGCGTCATTTGTTCTGTTGTTCACTTCGTCCCAACTGAAACGTCCTGGACCGTGATAACGCCAAAGCCTGTTGGCATGCACCACTTTTGGCTTACCTCGCCAATCACATTTTATCCGGAAAGTCACATCTGACAGACGATCCACTATGTCATATGGGCCTTCCATGGAGAAGACAACTTAGGAGACTTCCCTTTGGTCTTCCTGGGATTATACAACCACACCTTGTCTCCTGGTTCGAAGCTGACTACAGTAGATCTCTTATCATAAGATAGCTTCATCGAATCAGCAGACATTTTCAAGTTTGAACGCACTTGATGGTGAATATCATCCATCCTTTCTGATAACACTTCCACAAACTCTGACATATTCACAGGCAACTCTTCAAGAGGTGGGCATCCCTTATGCTTGGGTCCTCTTTTAGCACAACATGTACTGCATGTCCTGCACCATTCTTCCACATCTTGCCTCATACTTATCCAGTAAAATATGTGGCGTAGGTGACTCAATGTCTTCTTAATTCCGAGATGACCTCCTATTAAACTATCATGGGATTGACGCAGCACAACTTCCCGTAACTTCCTCGGTATAACTGTTTGCCAAGTTGTCAATTTCCCATCTCTGGACAAGAATACCATTTTCAAGCTTCAACTGGTCCCATTGTGCCCAATAGTGCTTTGTCACGGGGCTTAGACTAGACACCTTCTCCCAAGCAGGGCGCACAACACCCGCTTTTAGAAAATCAATCATTGGCTTCAAATCTTGGTCTTTCTCCGGTTCTGCTTTGATATCTGTATTTAGTTCCATTTCATCATCATCAACTCTTCCAGTTGGCTTGACTTCAGCTTGATGGCACCTAATTAGTTCAACCTCTCTTTTAACAGTTACCGGAACTT
>NW_013667386.1:4760-6656 GCF_000517525.1 Limulus polyphemus | reverse complement strand
TGCTATTTCATTTGAAAAAGAAAACAATGAAGAAACTGTTCTCTGTCCTGTTGAAAGCTACTGTTACGACAGAGGGGGTCACGTGACGCTAGTAACACGTCATATTCTCGAACGTTCACGTCCCTTCCCGAAGTCTCGAGAGGCTACTAATTATGGGGTAGTCTTGTATATATAAGCTGCCAAGAAGTGATGGCAACAGTGTGTAATTGACAGTTGAGTCGAGCATTTATTTAAGAGAACAATTAGAATGAGAGCTGAAATTTAACTTAAAACTTGTTCATGATATATATATATATAAATTTTGAAGACAACGTTTCAACTTGTCTGAAGTCAAGTTTCTATCTGTTAATTCAGATTTTTATGAGTTTAATGCAGGTTCCATTCTTAATTGAGCAAAAGAAAAAAGGAACCTTAAGTAAAAATGAGTAATACTTGGTGATTACGCCTGATCTCTAGTACATTTGTAGGTGAGTTGTTATCCCAAGCCCTTGGCGCCCAAGGGATTCCGCCTCAGTGAAGGGTTACCAGTTGCCAGGTGAGTGGGGACCAGAGGATGCTGCCTGAGGGTTACATAACTATTAAGTGATGTATACATCTGAGAGTTACATAACTGTTATATAACAGGCACCAAGGGTAACATACATGATAACGTTATAGCTCCACGAAGTGGCACCAGAGGGCGCTGTTGTCTTAGGGAGGGGTGATGTCATAGTTCGATACTGGAGGGTCTGCTACTATAGGTGGATGGTGTGATTAAGGTTCTATAATCAGATGCGCTGACTAAAATTCTATAGGTGGACAGTGTTACTATGTGCAATATTTTTATACGTGAAGGGTAGTATTTCTACAGGCAGACGGTGTTGCTAAGGTTCTATAGGCGAACAGAGTCATCTAACATCCATAGAACTGCATACAGATTTCAACTTGTATCAGCTTATGTTTATAGTTTTCTTTTATATATTTAACTGTATTACATGTGTTTTTAAGGCAGATGATGCTACTAGGTGGACATAATTACTAAGGTTCTATAGACATATATTATTTGTTTTACGAAGGCAGATGGTGTTTGTATAAGTGGACAGTATTACTATACTTCCATAGGACTGCATGAAGATTTATGCTCGTCTAAACGTATGTTTACAGTTTTATTTATGCATTACATGTGTTTTACAAAAACGGAGGGTGTTATTAGATGGATTGTGTTACTAAGGTTCTATAGACAGATGGTCTTACTAAGGATTGTGTTTCTATAGGCGGACAGTGTTACTATACTTCCGTAGAACTTCATAAAAATTTCAACTCGTCTCAACTTATGTTTACAGTTTTATTTATGCATCACATGTGTTTTACAAAGAAGGATGACGTTTCTATGAATGGATAGTGTTACTATACTTCTGTAGGACTTTATGTAGATCACAACACGTCTCAACATATGTTGATATACACAGCGTGGTCACAAGTAAATGGACACCACCTTTTCAGAAAAAAATAAATTTTTCAGTCATATTCACATGAATTGATATATCTATAATTTAGTTAATATCTAGTAGATCTTCATTTCACTTCGTGGAGTTCGTTGATCCTTTAGGGCATCGTGAGAATCACCTCGTCAATTTTAGATTGTGGGATTTTCTCCCACTCTTGCTTCAAAACTTAGAGTAGATTGCTCTTCGAAGTTGGTTTTTTTTGGTTGTTTCTTGACTTGCCAGTCGAGTATGGCCCACAGGTTTTCGATAGGGTACATGTCAGGAGATTGGCTCGGCCAGGTAACTTCTGGATACCATTTTCTTCTTGCCACTTTTGGGTGTTTCTAGCAGTGTGACACGGTGCTCCATCTTCCTGGAACAACGTTGAGTTCTTGTCCACGAAACCCGAGGAATAAAGTGGCAAGAGTCC
>NW_013667386.1:3181-4452 GCF_000517525.1 Limulus polyphemus | reverse complement strand
AATACGTTGGCAGGTCTTAATAAGGGCTTCCGTCTAGCTTCTCTGCACGATAACCCAATCTATGGAGAATCCGTTGAACAGATTTCGGGCTCATCCCATCAACTTTGGCCACTTCTGCAGTCGTTAATCTAGGATCCATTTCGATACTCCTCTTGACAACCCTTTTTGTCCTCTCCGATGGACCAGGATGACCCGGACGCTGCTCAGTTGTTTCCTTGCCATGTTTCCTGAACTGTACGATGATTCTGTTGACTATCAAAAGCGAAATTTGCCGCTGAGTTATTCCACCATCTGCTTGACCAATTATCCTTCCTCTAACAAAATCTGACAATTCGAGAGAACCTTGAGTTCTAGGCATGTTGTAGCACAAGATAATTAATGTGCCTATTTAAGTGTCTGTTTACTTGTGACCACTCAGTGTATATATATTTTAGTGTGTTTTACAAAGGCGGGTGGAGTTACTGTGATTCTCTAGGCAGATGGCAAACTGTTTTACTAAGGTTAGTACTGCTAGTATTACTATCAATAAATGGATAGTTCAATGATCATCTCACTATAGGGTGTAATTACATGACATTTTATACATGAAACACTTATTGCTAATTCATTTCTATAATTAATACATTGTATAAATCTATTTGTCCTGCAAAGGACGCTTATCTAAATCTAAATAATATACAATAATTTAATGTTTAGCTTTATAACCTGATTTGTTCCACTAAAGTTTAAAGGATCTACATAAACTGTTATGTTTAACTATTACTATTCTTATCTTTCTGTAGATATTTTCGCAAATCTTTGTCTATAGGATGTTTCTTGCTGGTTTGAAATTTTATGTATATAGGCTCTATAAGTAATATTCTTACAATTTCGAAAAACGAATGTTTAATACAAATAGGTCAATCTTTCAATCCTATTGCTGACATATCAACCTAAGAATACAACTTCAAGACCACTGACAGGTTCGATAAACTTTGATTTTAGAGAATACAAAGGACAGAGAGTTCGTCACGTGGCTAAATAACCAGTCCGCTTTTAAAATTGGCAGAATAAAATGTCAATAGTGCTGAAAGATCTGGAATTAAAAGAAAAATTGTAACACACAGACATGCACCTTTTGGGTAAAATATATTATTTCTAATTTTTAATGACATGTACGTGTATAAAGTCATGTCATTTTATAATGAATCAAACATGTATATTAAATATTTCAAATTCGATGACGAGGAACCCACTTTGAGACTAATAATGGCTGGAGACGGCTTAAATGG
>NW_013667386.1:0-2272 GCF_000517525.1 Limulus polyphemus | reverse complement strand
AAGGACTTGTATCGCTGAAGTTTTTCGGAAGAATTTTTTACGGGAAATTAACAAACGACCAGAGACCTAACAATACTTTATAACAACAATGTAAAATCACAGACTTAACAAGTATACTGAAATATACATTAACAAAACTTCAAGATACCCTAATATGCTATAAACATCTTGAGTTATAAAATACTGAGTTAGCTTTCCTACAACTTTTGTACATTATATTCATATCACTATTTCAGTTATAGTTTATACTTTTCATTTGTGTAATAATATGTGAAAACAAACACAGAAGTTATCACAAGACATTGTACTTAAGACATGTCACTACATATATAAACGAATAAAGGATTCAAACATGTGCGTTATAGTCAAGTAATTATTTTGTGACATTAGCAGTATTATTTGTCCACACTGCATGTCCACTACACGTGAGAGTTCAGTTTGTGGCCTCAGAAAAACTAGTTTATCGACTATTTCAAAACATATTTCTCTCACATAGATTTCGAAACAATGTTTCAGCAACGTGTATTATCTTTTCACTTAAAAATTATACAAATCATCAGTTCCAAATCAGTGTTCAGGCTAAAGATCAAGTTACAGATAATTACATATCTAGTTTAATATTTCATGAGAAATCACACCCCATGCATAACTTTTTCTAACGAGTATGTTTAAACATATAATGCAAGCCTCCAATTATATTTTTTCTTATATAAAACTCATGTTTCATCATAGCCTAATATGCTATCATTAATATATTAAAAACTTCAAGAATTAGATATAATAATATACTATTTAGGAAAACATCTTAGTTTATAAAATACTGATCTACAGCCCAATGTAATAATACATGCGATATATACTTGTTCTAATATGTTATTAGTCAAAAAGAATTAATCACTGTAAATGAAACATAAGGGACATTCCCTAAAGTGATTCAAGCTAATATGATCATAGAAAGTTTCTTCATTTTAGAAATTCTACAATGCTTACCTAAACTGATTATCCCCTGTCGTGCTGAACATTAGATTTTGACCCTCACGTTACTCCTCCCCTGAAGATTAAAACTGACGTATTTCACTAGTCTAATATGCTATCATTAATATATGTAAGTAAAATCACAGACATGTCAAGTATCACACATACTGAAACATTTATTAAAAACTACAAGTTAGCAAAAGACGACTTTATCTACAATTTATCCCAAATAATGTACATACATTATGCTTCTGAAGCTTTTAAAAACAAAATTTATAAACTTTCTTGGCAAAACATTTCCACTTTGTTATTTTTTACAATAAAAGATGGTTTACAAGAAATGATGATTATTTCAATTTCATAAATACACCACATTTACTGTTTATTATTATAGAATATACTTTAGGTCCAAAATAAGTTGTATGTAAGTCTAACAATGAAGAACGGATTTTTTATGGTTACTGTACTTAACAGTTAGTTAAATCGAATTTATCTATTCTTGCACTTTACATAATGATACACAATGAAACATTAGTGTAGCTGTACAGAGCATAACTAAACAAGATTATCTCCTAAAAGAATGGAATCATGTAATTCGTGTTGTGTGTGTTAATCATATCACCCCTCTATTTTGTTTACATATCAATTTGATTATCATGATACCAATATGGCATCTGATAAGGTTCTCTTTTTTTATTAAATTCAGAATGGCAAAATTTATGGACACAAATTCCTCATTTTGATATTTATTTAAATACTATAATTCATGAATGAAAACAAACTGAATAATCAGTATAATTAATTCTTATTAATGTATAAACTGAACAAACTATTTCACAAGTACTGAAGAAAGATTAGTGTGAAGTATGTGAAATCGAAGATTTTAGTCGGACTCATGATTCTTGTAAGAAGTTAAATCATTATGAATGTGTATGATTAATGAAAATTATAGAATTTAACTAAAACGAATTTGTCTGTACCTCTAAAATGTATCTACTCTTCACTTATTTCATCAGTCTCAAAGTGATTCTTTAATCACCACATTTTCAGTAAAAACTACGCAGTAAAATAAAATGTTATCGTGAACAAAAGTACATGTGCACTCTGAAAGAGATGTTATGTATCTGCTTGTTTGTTAATTTATGGTAGAAATTATTTCCGAGGAACTTCAGCGATACAAGTCCTTTCTTGATTAAACCAATTTATTCTTTTTCGATACAACTTTTAGTAATACACAGAATTTCCACAGTCTCGATAACTTTTTTCTCTATGAGTACAAACACGCACTTTATATTAC
>NW_013667385.1:248755-253607 GCF_000517525.1 Limulus polyphemus | reverse complement strand
ATATATATATATATATCTCTGTAAGGAAAAAAAATTAAAGAACTAAAGTGAAATTAAATTTTATGCAGCTTTTCGTGTGTCTTTTAACCTTTGATTAGTTCCTGCTGAAGCATACCAAATAAAGATTGAGACACAGTTATTACCAACCTGATTCAGTTATACGAATAGCTCTGGCTTTAGCCAGTTCCAAAGCAGTCACCCACCTCTGACGTTCAACCTCACTAGAAGCCTTTAAATGGAAAGTTTGGGCACCACCATTTGATATGATAAAGTTTGATGAATCAACAGTATAGATGACAGCATTCACCAAACTTATGGTTCCCCTACAGGAATGAGCCATCTCAGCTTGATTCCTGTCAATATTTAAGAATGTGTATGAAACACATTACAGCACTATATATATAAATATTTAGGAAATAAGTCTCACAGCAACAGTTTCTATAGCAACACAGTAGTGCAATTGTTATATTTATATATATATATATAACGGCCTCAATACCACATAGTTGTAGAAACTCTGTTGCTAAATGACTTGTTCCCTAAATTATGAAGTTCACAATTATTAATTAGAGCTGAACTTTATCAACTAGCTAGTACAATGAATATTCAAAAGAGCTAGTAAATAAAATACTAACCCCCCCCAACAACCTAAACTTTAATGTAATTTGGTCCGAGGTTATTTTAACCTGTCAAATTGGGTAGCATTTTGTACTAGGTATAGAATCGCCAAAAATTGATCTTGGAGTTCCACTGTGGAAATGATACTTAATGAAAGGGATTTCATAGTTTTTTTGTTTGTTTTTTTAGCAAAATATTAAGTACAAATGAAGATATAGCTACATAAAGATCTATATATCAACAAGTATTAGCTATATACCAGGAAAGTAAGATAACTAGCATCGCAATGGTAAACAGCCTCATTTGGAATGTGATTACAAGTTACTGTATCAAGCTAAAACATCAGGTGGTCTATCGATACAGTAACTTGTAATCACATTCCAAATGAGGCTGTTTACCACATTTGTGTCAAATGGAAAATCAAAACCCTGATGGAGGTGATGTTTACGGAAAGTGAATATATCATGAAAAATGTATATGATGTTAGAGATGTTTTCAGGATAGACGCTTCTTTGATGAGAAAGTTTTAAACTCGAAAGTCATGTGAAACTGAATCTTTTAATTCTGTTGATCAAGCAAGTCATATGATTACTTTCAGCAGTTCAGTACTAAAGAAAATATGCTCTGTTATCTTACCCAGTGATACACACCAGTTATTGCTTCATATAGGAAAACATTGTAAAAGATAGAGAAACCAAAGAAATCATATCTAATAACAAGTTAGACAAATATGATTGAAGTACAATGCAAACCAAAACTTCTACTGCGTTATATTCAGTGAAGAGTGTTATTAACTCCACTGTGTGCTTCACTACAAAGTTATAAAGTTTTCCATTTGTGTCAAATGGAAAATCAAAACTCAATAAACCAGTTGATGTTTTAGCTTTCACTATTGTCAATTAAGGCCAACTAAGGTCATTATTAATAAAATCCATATTGTCCTTTTCATAATGTACAACTTTATCATTGATATTCACAATGTTCTCATTGCAACTTGACCATGGTCATTTTCTCCTATCATTTATAGCATTATCAGTATTTGACAGTACATTTTTTTGGCTGCTTTTCCCCACAGAAACTCCATCACGTTCACAACCACAATAAGAGATGGTAAGCATTATGAGCATCTAGGCCTTTTATATTTGCTAGATAAAAGTCCCAATTTGAACTAGAATTCAAATTCTTTTCGACAGTGGTTAAAGCAGTTGTCAGCAATTTCAAAAAAAAAAAGTTAAATGAAAAAACAAACTATTTCCAACAATGGGCCATTTTTTTCTGACCAAAATGCAAAACCAATTTGCAGATGTGGGTGTGTTAATTATTTTATTTTTTATTGGTCATCATTGTCACTTAAGTTTTTGCACTCTTCAGATGTAAAACCAGGATGCCATTTTTATCTGTAGATACCTGACTCTAACTGTATTTGTACATACTCTGTTATTCAAATTTATTCTGTACTGAACCATATACATTGACTAGCTATTTTACTAAGACCTGCCCCCTACACCACCAAATACTGGGTCAGTGCACCTTTCACCATGATAACCTGTACTTGGATGGCAGAAGATGTCTTATTCAATTGTAACCAATATGCTGAACACATTTTAGCAAAGAAGAATGCTAGCAAATATAATTTTTAATTTCTTCCCAACGATGCTTAAATAGATTAGGAACCAGTGACTATGTAGGCTAAGATGAATGACCGAAAACACTTGTGCTTTTTGAACCAATTTAAAACAATATGAGCAAGGCAGATTATTGAGTTTTACTATTTTTTAGAACCATGTTCATCAGGGCAGTAATGAAATATCATGAGGTGGACATGGGAAGCAAAGTGCAGGTACACTCCAAATGTTATTTGCCCACCATTATACTACCTCAAGCTAAATGGAACACTCCAAATGTTATTTGCCCATCATTATACTACCTCAAGTTAAATGGAACACTCCAAATGTTATTTGCCCATCATCATTATACTACTTCAAGCTAAACGGTACACTCCAAATGTTATTTGCCCACCATTATACTACCTCAAGCTAAATGGAACATTCCAAACATTATTTGCTCACCATTATACTACTTCAAGCTAAATGGAACACTCCAAATGTTATTTGCCCATCATTATACTACTTCAAGCTAAATGGAACACTCCAAATGTTATTTGCCCATCATCATTATACTACTTCAAGCTAAACGGAACACTCCAACTATTATTTATTTGAAGTAGTATAATGGTGGGCAAATAACATTTGGAGTGTTCCATTTAGTTTGAAGTAGTATAATGATGATGGGCAAATAACATTTGGAGTGTTCCATTTAGCTTGAAGTAGTATAATGGTGGGTTAAATGGAACACTCCAAATGTTATTTGCCCACCATTATACTACCTCAAGCTAAATGGAACACTCCAAATGTTATTTGCCCACCATTATACTACCTCAAGCTAAATGGAACACTCCAAATGTTATTTGCCAACCATTATACTACCTCAAGCTAAATGGTTTGTTGGAAGAATGCAAATGGCCAAATGCCTTGTGTAGTACTTAAGTATTTCACCCATTTGTAAATACACATAAATGTAAAACAAAACTCATTAAATGACAGTTATTCACTGTTTACAGAATGTCCCCCCTGAGCATAAATGAAGCAGTGAGTTCCTACTTGCAAGTTAATTGGTTTGCAGACTTGTTGTTCACTAATGTATATTGGAATTTGTAATGTCATTCAGATGGTAATACACTTTTCCTGGTTAGACAATTTTTTTTTTGAATTGCCTCTGTTTGCTAATGTCTTTAAGCAGCCAGTTAAAAAATAAAGGCTTTTGATAATGACATTTGTGTTAAACAGGCATGCACTATTTTGCACCTCTGAAAATTGAAAAGATTCTTACTATTACCCTAACTGACTTACCATGTTATGACCACATCTATACAGTTAAGTAATCACCTAATGCCTATGAAAAAAGTAGTGTACTAAATGTTACTACAACTCTATATTTTTATTTTAAGTGCACATACATAGATCAATGTATTAATTACTAATGAGTTGTTCGTCTGTCACCCTTACAATAGGTTTAAATATGAAAGGTTAAATATTAATAGCAAATAATTATTCTATCAACTGTATACTTTTCAACATACCATAAATATACATTACTTATTATAAGTGAGATCTTACAAATAGATTTGGTGAGAAATGGTTGCATCCAATCTCAGCTTATTCAAACTAAACCTAACTTTTCACATTTATTTACCTATCTATCAAAAACCTAAAAAATCAAAATACAACACATCATCAAGCATAGTATTTCATACCTCACCAAAGAAACATTTTGAGCAAAAAAAAAGATATGTGAATCTATATATATATATATTTACACCTATGATCCAGTAAACACTTTGGCCCTCTGTCTCATAATTTGTAAACCATGAGTCATTGAGATAATCCTATGTTACTTTTTATACGATTGATATCCCTCCTGTAAGGCAATAGTTGCAAATTGTATTTTATTAGTCTTATACAATTATTGTCTTGGTCTTAATTTGAAAATTTCTTTAGATAAATCTTTGTATACATTTAGCTCTTATCACAGAAGCAAGGCTCTCAGCTGAAGACTTTAGTTACTCTGTAACAATGAAACTCAAATTCTTCTTCATAACACCTGCATTGTTATACTCAACAAGTTTTAATAGAATAGAGCTTGGCAACAAAAAACAATTAATTGATGTAACTGATTACCTATGAGCATCAGTTACGACATGTAAAATAATAGGTGGATCAAATTTACAACTAAATGAATTAATGTCATGAAAATAATCAACTATTTGAAATTAGTGTTTCTGATTATTACCATTTTCGATTATTTCAATGTCCAGTAATGAAAATTACAATTAAATTGATTAATGTCATGAAAATAGTTTACCTAATCAAAATTAGTGTTACCAATTATTCTAACTATCCAGTAATCAAAATACTGACGTAATAATGTTTCATTATTATTTTTGATTAATTTAAGTTTGTTCAACTTAATCATTTAATGTCATGACTCAAGTAATTGAAATTAGGGTTTCAGAATTATTACTATTTTTGATTACCAACTATCTAAGAAATAAAATAGTGTCCATTATGTTTGTTATTAAGCACCAAAACTAGACAATGGGCAATTTGCATTTTTTCCCCATTGGGTAAGTTTAGTACCACTGAAGATGCTTATTAACCCTATCATCACAGGTCAG
>NW_013667385.1:244707-248263 GCF_000517525.1 Limulus polyphemus | reverse complement strand
GTGTAATGTGGTATGTTAATGCAGCATTGGTTCAAATACAAAGTCTATACTTTCTTACGAATTAGGAACTCGAATTACTGATATTGACAAGCTAGAATAAAAATTTTAACCTCCTATCTTTTTTATTTGTTTTTTTTAGACCCATCACCCCACTGCTCCCTCTCTAAGCATGTACCTAGTTCCTAAAACCCATTTCCTTTCCTGCTCTTAACACAAAATAGTTTGATCCCTCATACATCTGCCTATAAGACTTGCATGCCACTAGCCTTGAGCTAACTCCCACTTAAAAATCACATGTTTAACATGAACTTTGCTGGTGCATGAATACATCATAATGTGATTATAGCCCTCCACCAATAGGAAGGGCAACACAACCTCCTTGCACACTGACACCCCTAAGGGCTTGTGCTTGAAATAAGTTTTCTTTGAAGAGGCAAGAAGAAAGTACACCAGAAGTGGGAGAGGATGGGTGGAGGTGTGTATCTATAAAAAATACATTTTCAGGCAAGGAAAATGTTAACTTCCAAAACAATACCTCACTTTTCACACATAATAGCTAGAATTCCACAATGTAATGGTAGAGGAACCAGTGAAAACATTAAACCCAGATAAGCTCCCTTCAGAAAGCACCCAAAGGGAAAATCCACAGGAAGGGCTTCATAAAGGCACATCAATGGGAGACTGCATCTCATCTCAACTAGTGTTTACTCTTTGCAAAGAAGGAAAATCGGAGGTGCTGTATATACAAGACTGTTTAGTTTAAGAGTTATTATTTAGTTTATTTAATTGTAGTTTGAAGTCAAGCAAAAAGCTACACAATGAGCTATCTTATAGCTAGAATCCTACATTGAGAAGGGGGATGGGCCGGTGAGGGCATAGTTCATACAGAAAGCACCTGTGTAGAACAAAGGTGTACTCAGAGAAGAGGTACCTAAGCAGGGTAAACTGCACTACATCTAGAACAGATATGCTCTACACCCAGAAAAGGGTGGTATATTACACAAGTAAGTATGATGGGCCAGCCCCAACCACGCAGCTGAGATTCCATGACTCGGGACTGGTTTTAAGGGGTCATGGTACCCATATCCACCATTGGTGGCAAGGGCAGTTGAAACACAAATATATACATATCTTTGTGATAGGATCCCCATCAGCAGCCACGGAATGATGCGTTTTGAACAACTGGATTTAAGAAACAAAGGAAGCAACACCAAACTGGACAATCCTTCTGATCAACCTGAAGAAGTCCAAAAGGTAACATCCCAGTCTTGGATTGTTGGGATCATATATGCCATACTCCACCCAAGGTCCAGAACTTATTGGGTCTGGATTTATAAACAGTCATTTTCACTCCCCAACCAAGTGGGCAAAGAGAATTCCACTTACCCATGGAATTATGGAGAGGATGTGGAACACTATTCCACTAAGGGCCTAAGAAGAACCCATTTCGCGTTCAGATTTAAAAGGAGATAATGGACCCCTTGCATGAGCAACCTAAGACCTGACAGTGTTCATAAGAGGGTCCAAGCACATCCCCACTACATAGCTAAGCATCAAATCTGGACCGGTTTTATGAGTAGGCTCCCACATAGGTTGGTCCTGCTCCTACAGACATCTGGGGAAAACTTCCAGGGACCCAGGTAGGATGGTTCCCAACTTTGCCCTCTTCTCCGAGAGTAGAGTAAACTCAACACTCCGAAGTAACATCCTCTGTCCACCACCCTAGTTACTGGGAACTGGGTGTGGTAAGATTCCCTAGCTCCAGTAGTAGCAATGTGTATGGAGGGGGAGGGGACATGTGTGCCGTGGGAAGTCCTGAGGAACGGGTCTCCAGAGACAGTGCAACAGGTGAACCACATTCCCTAGTTTTAAAAGCAAATTGATCTCGACTGATTCAGCTCTAAGATCAGAAGGGATTTGCAAAATCTCCTTTAGCTTTACTCATGATAGTTCACGAGTAGCAGTCCATTGGATTTGTAATGTGAGATAATACTACCGTCCAGAATTGCATCTAGATGTTCTTATGAAAAACCTCATCTCAACAAAGCCTGTTGCAACTATGAACCAATATAAAGGTTGCTAATGTGGAATTGAAAAAAATACAAGCACACCTGACAGGGCAACATTCACCACTGAGTGGGATCCAAAGGAAATAAAGAGGGACCCTAGAAGAAAAAAGAAAAACGGTTAATCAGGTAAGAAAGTTACATACCTCCTTGTTAAAATCTAGGAAAGTGTTAGGAGAAGTCTGCATACCGGCCCACAAAATATCCCCTAGAGAACCATTCAGACGAGCAGACAATGACATTCATAGATGCCGAATCTGGTGAGAAGGGATGTGGAGTATATTTCAATCTACAACAGATAACCCCAAATAGGTTATAGAAATAAACTCCTGAAGCCCCCTGGTTAATGTAATGGGTGACAAATCCAGGGACACTGCAGAATCCCACTAAATAAAAGGCCGGTGCACAGGGCCCCTTCTCTGGCAGTGAGTGTTCAGTAGGAAGGATCTGTCTGTATAGAGCAAAAAATAGGTGGAATGAGAGAGAGTCTGCTGAACAGGGATGGCAAATAAATCAGAACAGCTGCATCCATAAACTAACCACAATAGAAATATACCTCAAAGAAAAGGTGATACAAAAAACAGGAGGCCATAAGTTTGAAGGGATAAAGTGATAACACATGCAAAAACAACTCTAAAGTCCCAGTTAGGTAATTGAAATGGTCATTAGGGATGAAGAATATGAAAGGATCATAAAATGAGATAGCACAGAAGTCAAAAACCTTTGTACATGTAGAATAGCAAAATGGAGCAGCAAAGAATGCTAGGTAGAAGCCAAACCTTTCAAAAATCCATGTCAAAAAACTTGAAACTATGGAGACTGTTGGATGAAGGGACACTGAAGACACCACTGATAATATGTAGTCCATTTCCATCGATAGATTGCCATAGTAGGTTGATGGAGGATATAGTCAAATAAACAGAAACTGTAGAATTTAAACACCTATGGTCAGGCAAAGAACTGTATAACTTTCATGCATGAAGCTGAAGTCGTTAAATGTCCAGGTGTTGAATTTTGGACTGAGGTTGTCTCAACAAGGGTGAATGAAGAGGTAGTGGTAAACATTCCTGGAGCAGCTGAAGAAGAGGAAACCATGTCTGAACAGGCCAAAAAGGTGCTGACAAAAGAACCCAACATGGGATGAAATGAACCATAGACAAGAGTCGGGGTAAGAGATGAATATGAGGAAAGACATACAAATGGAATCCTATCCAGTCTTGACTGAAAACAACTATTGCCAGAATATGTGGATGTGGAATTGGAGACCAGAACCATAGGCTAGCATTCCAGTGGGTTGCAAAGGTGTCAATCACTGGAGAGCCGAACTGAGAACAAATCCATTGAAAGACCACCTGATGGAACACCCATGCTGGTGGAAGAATCTGATGGGGTCGAGAAAGGTAATCTGTTATCAAAATCATAACCCCTGGTACATGACAGGCCAATATATGGATGTCATTGGAATAACCAAAAAAGAAGTTCCAAAGCCT
>NW_013667385.1:239139-244244 GCF_000517525.1 Limulus polyphemus | reverse complement strand
ATGGAGGTGGTGAGAGAATGGATTATTCCAACGTGATATGAAGTCCTTCTTACTGGCTTTGGAAAGGAGAATCTGTGGATGTAGTGTGGCAACGTGACAGGTTGGTGCCAAATGAAGTCAATCTTCCAAATAGCAATGTGTGCACAGACCCAGAAAATGAAGATGCTGCTCAAAGGCCCGTACTACTTAGCAGAAAACATATGGTGCTGAAGCAAGTCTAAATGGGAGAGCTTGAAACTGCTACATTTGGTCCTCATGCAAAAAATGTAGAAATCGACGAGAAGACTCTGCTATGGGGATGTGAAGGTAGGCATCTGTAACATCCAACTTGGTCATCCAAAGATTTGAGGTGAAATGCCATTGAAGTGAAAGAAAAGATTCCATAGTGGAACAAGGAGGCTGTAGGAAGAGATTGAGTTGAGACAGATTGATAAGATGCCAATCTCTAGTGTTCTTGGTCACCAGAAAACTACAAGAATAGAATCCAGGATGAACAGGATCAATCTTATGAATGGGCAGACACCAAAACCACTGGTGCCATCCCGACCTCCCAAAGAGCCACGAGAATACAGACAGAACCAATTCTGTAAACCAATAGGATGAGGCGTTGAAGGTGGGGGCTGCGAGATGCAAATGATCAATCCTCCAGAATTACCCGTTGAAGTAGAAGAGAGGTGAGTAGCCAATGATGATAAAAAACTACAAATGTGATGCATAAAATCGGGCTTTAAAAGTTTCAAGGAATCCAGCAAACTAGTAACACCAAAAAAAGGAGCACCTCCTGGAAATCACAAAGAGGAGTATCACAATATAGTAGTAAGAGTTAAATGAATCCGTGAAAATGGAGATCTGGTAAGAGGGATAACAGGTTTTAACCTAGAACACCATACATCCAACAACAAATCCAACTGTTGAATGTCCAAATATGCAACAGCCAGATGATGACATGTTGTTCTGATAAACAAGGAGGGCAAGGCCTAGTAATACTCTCTCGTAACTTCATTGAGAACATCCCAGCATACACGGCAACATCAGGGGAAGGAGGAAACTAAGTAATTCCCCTAGATCAATTTGACAACAAGGGGTGAATCCCCCAAAGCTTCACAAACTCATGTAACTAACTGCAGAAAAGAGACAGAAGGTGGCTGATCAGATGAGCCCTCAGAAGGGATACTGTAGTGAAAGAAGAAGCAGAAAACAGTGTCTAAATTCTCCCCAGTATATTCAGGTTCATAATGAAAAGCCAACTCTGAACCCCCAGGCTGCATGAAGAACTCCAACTTATCCCGAATCAGGTCACAGACAGCTTCCCCCAACTGCCGACTACCACCAGACAACAAAGAAGGAATGGACGAGTTCTGGTTAACACACCCACATTTGTTTGTTGTTGCTGTTGTTGAACCACAAAAGAAAACCAACGAAATATCAGCAATTGGAAAAATACACTAGACTACTGTCAAAATGCATCAAAAGAAAGTGTGAACCACAAAACATAATTCCTAGCACTAGCGCTTTGTCGAGAAAAAGTGATTATATTGTCGACATACAGTGTTTATATACAGTACCTGCATAGATGGTGTGTGAGGGCCGGCATAAAGTTTTGCAAATTAGATATTACCGAGGGCAGTCAAGTGGGGTATAAGGACTGGAGCAAGCAAACATGATGTTTAGATGGCAAAGATGAAGATAGAGAAATAGCTATCAGTGTCAGTGGAAGTATGTATGTTTTGGAACGTACATGGCAAGTCAACTACATCCAAAACCAAGGCTGCTGGGAACCAACATCCATGCAGGGGGGTAGGATGAGGATCATACCATTGGTAAGACTACAATCCAAAACACTGATCACCAGGAACAGGCATCTATGTGGGAGTAGGAGAGAGGATCATACCATCAGTAAGTCAACTACAATCCAAAACCCAGGCCAGCAGGAATCGACATCCATGTGGGGGTAGGAAAGAGGATTCTACCAGCATCAAGTAAACTACAATCCAAAACCCAGCCATCTGGTAAGGGTAGAAAAGAGGATCATACCATCTTCACCTCAAGTTCATGAGACTGGAGGGAATCTCATACCTTAAACCCATGAACAGGACACATGATAACAATGTGAGAATTTGATTGATCGATCTGGAAACCTGACAATCGGCACTGAAAAGAAGTATGTGCAACGTAAATCATCTCACTGCAAATTAAAATAACAGGAACTGTCCCAAGTGCAATAACATCCTTGGAAAAATAAGAACATCGAGGGATAGTGGAAGGGGAAGAACCATAGTAATCTGCAAGTAGCTCCATCATGATTCACAATACAGATGGAGGAAGAAGAGTAGAAATAAGTGAAGGAATAGAGACATCTGTAATACATGTGCAAGAACTTATATTGATTGGTTCAGTTCTAAGTCCAAAATCCAGCAATTCACATGTAGGGTACGGTGAGGGATCCCAATTAAAGGGTTGAACTGCAATTTTGATGGCTCATTCCAACATTGCATAGTGGAGGACATCATCATCTGCACCAGCAGAACACCACTGCCCTACTCTCAACTGAATGGTTGTGTCATTATTTATGAATATTTAGTAGATATATACATGTATATTATTTGTATTTCATTAACACATTCAGGAGGATGCCTCCATGGTGACTTGGAACCGGAAAGTGGTAAGGACTCTCAAACTCCACTAGAGGAAAAGAGAGAAGAAAGCATGGTGGAAAGTTTGAAGGCACGACAACACCCAAGACAGTGCAATGGGTGACCATAAAACAATTTTGAAAAGCAGACCATACTGATTTATTCATTAAAGGCATGGCAGGGATTGTCAGCTATCCCCTTCTGCTTTACCATGTAGTCCATGGGTGAGTATGGTCAGGGATGAACATATTAATGAAGCAAATATATCACAAGGATAAACCTACAAGTGATCTTGTGGAACACCCTCTCTCAGCAGTGTGTGTTTAGTGGCCATGGAATTATAATTGTTAAGTCATCATGGCCTGACAGTGTGGCTTTTACTAATTTAAGAATACCTGGACAGGCACCACTTTTGACAGAGCAGGGATCCATGAAGAAAAATAGGGACATGCCCCTGAAGAATAAGAGGTATATATATATATATACGAAAAGATAAATTACCCAATCACAGTCTCACAAAAGAATGAAGGATGGCAACAGATGGATGATGGTACCCCAACAAGGAATAAACAGTTACTCAAAGCAGCAAATGGGAGATGAACATATGAGGTGTAGTCCCAGTGCTCAACAGATGAAATACCTCCAACAAATGACAGGGTTAATATGCAGGGAAAAGGAAAGGAGCATGGTTGGAGTGAAGACACCAGGAAATGATAATGGGAAGAAGGATATAAGAAATAAAAGGCCAATCGATTCACAATCCAAATGCTATGAGTCAGGGAAGACGGGAAAAAATCACAGACAAAGAAGTGTAGTAAGAGAAGGAAGCCGTGGGAATGGATTCCATGGAAAGAAGTTGTAAAAACAATGAAGCAACCTACAACATGTACTGAACAGAGAAGGTCATTTGAATTTGACTGAGAAGAAATGTGGAAGATAGTTAGAAACAAAAAATTTGATAGGAATATACCACATGAGCCACGAAAATGTAGGTTAATAAGATTGATGAACAAACATTTTGGGAAGAAGAGTGATGGAATGAGAAAAAAAATGTTATAACTAAACGTAATCCTGTCAGAATGTGTCGAATGCATTATGCAATGGATGATGAACTAGAGAAATAAAAAAAAAAAGAGGTAACTTCCTGGGAATTGATAAAAGATTCAAAAATGTCATGTGGAGTACCCCACATGAGGCAGAGCCACCAACAATTTTGGAGGATCGAGAGGTCACTTCTTGGGAGAAAGTGTGACAGGATTGGAAAGTCAATTAGCAATGAGAACAAAAGCAACTGGAACACAACCATCCACGAGACACATGTCAAGCGTGTAGGTTCAAAAAGGTAGATCCACTGTCTACCACAAAGAAAACAAGAATGAGTGTCCCCTTGGTGAGTGATAGAAGCCACCACCGCCAGAGAGTCAAATCCAGATGAGAATGAGGATAGAATATAAAAGCACATTAGACTGGTGGATGTGCCAGAGTGTGAAGGTGATAAGACACTTTGCCTGTAGTCCTGAAGCCTCCTACTGATAAAATCACACACCCCACCTCTGGAGATGAGCATCAGTGAAGAGATGAAATCCAGAAGAGAGAAAGGAAGCAGTAAACCCGATGTTGTAGGGAATATGATCAACTATCAACATGTACAGATGAAGAGGGAAGGATGAAAATTAAAAGGAAAATCATATAAATGGCTCAGATAACAGAAAATTCCCTCAAATGCATTTGAGGAGGAAAATTGATGGTCCCGATGGAGGGGTGTTTAAAAATACTTACCTCAAAGAGACTAAAATGTGAGGTATGAAATAAGAAAAACATATCCGACTGGAAAACTGAACTACTCGAGATGACAGTTGAAGGGGTATATGAGTATGTTAAGACTACCCCCTTTAGGACGGAGCTAACCAAAGCTAGACATCCAATAAATGTTGTAGGTAAAATCCCACAAAATGTGGAAGTCGGGGGAAACACAGACCACCCTAATAATGACATATGGAACCAAAAGAAATCCGAAGGGCAAGATATGAAACAGGGACCAAAACACCTGGTTAAAAAACCTAAGATAGCAATCTGAGAATGGAAAATAAGAACATGTATCATGGGCATTCCCAGTCATGCAGAAATAGCCTAAGCAAATGTGACCAAAGACTACATAATAAAATGAGGAGGACCCAAGAAGTGACTGAGGTAGGAATGAGTGATCCAGAACCCCTGACAGCACAGAGCATACAAGACGAACGGAGAAAACCCATAGGAAGGAAACGCAGGTGCTGAACATATAAAATGAATAAAGATGATGATATCTCAGAATGAAACAAAAGAGCAACTAAAAAAAATTCAAAATAGCATGGCAGATACCACACTTGATGCTAAAAGTACATGAGGAGCTCCAAAAAAACGGATCAGTGGAGAATAAGAACTGAACTTAAGTCCCTATTAGCAGTGAATGGTAAGCAAACAGCAGTGTCT
>NW_013667385.1:223061-239118 GCF_000517525.1 Limulus polyphemus | reverse complement strand
ATAAGAACTGAACTTAAGTCCCTATTAGCAGTGAATGGTAAGCAAACAGCAGTGTCTCACCCAAGAAGACCCAAAAAGTAAAGAAGCCATGTGTGGAGGGAAAGAACTGAAGATGGCAAACTCCCCAATATGGAGGGAAGAAGGAGGAAGTATCTCATGAAAATTCCTAAATATAGGTGGAACACCTAAAAATGGAAGTGGAAGGTAAACATTACCTGTAGGAGAGTAGATAGGGTAATATGAAGCTGAAAAACTAGGAAGGGGAGAAAATGGATAGGATTAACGGAGATCCGAAGGACATAAAACAAGAAAATCTGCCTGATGGTAAGCTAAGGCAAAAAAATAATTAAAGCCTGTATGGAGAGAGGCTTGCAAATACCCACTCTTAAAAGAGTGACACAAAGATCATCATGAAACAATATCAGGAAAAGGGGACTATACTGTAAAACGTGTCTAAGACAACAAAAAATTGAGATAGGCCTAGCAGATTCTGCAGTAGAAACCTGGAATGCAGTTCATTATAAGGTGGAGGAAAACTGACAAAATTTAGGCCATCTGAAATGGGTTCACCCATTATGGAGGAAGGCAAGCAATATTTGGAGCAGGTAGGGTGGATCCCAGCCCTCAGGGGCCACAAAAATGAAATTAAGGATATAAATTATGAATTAAACAAGATTACTTGAATGAAATTGTGTAGTAAAATAAACATATGTAATACTTGTTATATATTGAAGAAAACAAAATAGTTAACCTAACTATCTATTAACCTGGAAGCAAAACCAGAGGTCAACCAAACTTAACAGACACTCATTAAGCCTGAGCTAACAAGATATTCAACTTAATTAGTGATTAACCCACAAGTAAAACTACAGGTAAACTGAGAATAACAGACACGTGTTAAGCCTAATCGAAAAGTGCAAGACAAAGGATGTCACTAAGCTCTAAAATAAATCTTAACCAAGCAATAAGTATGTGCAATATTAGGAGAAATTAGTGATGACCCCAGTTCAAGGTTCCAAACAAACCAAGTTAAAATGAAGAAGTATAAGAGATAAATAATAAAAAAAATGAAATAAATGTTAATATATAAAATTAAATAAGTGTGTAATAACAATAACCTATGTATGAGACGTGATATATGAAAAAAAAACAATACAGTTAAACAAATGATTGATATACCAGTAACATGTCTTACATATAATCCTAAAATACCAAAGACCCCGGTATCAGTGGTACAGGAGAAAAGTGGTCAGCAAGCCAAGAAATGTAGTGTGGTTAGGGTGCAATAAGACATAGAGTGCATCTCATCTCAACTCATCTGAGCTGTTTCAGAGGTGATCCGCACTACACAGATAACATCACCACCATCCAACTTCCCATCATATTGTGGTATACAAAATCAGAGAGGAACTCTTCAAAATCCACCACCCCAGCAATTAGAAATTGTCATGTGGTAAGGGTCTTGTATGCTCCACTTAAAGGGGTGGGGTTTGCATTGATGAAACCCAAAGAAGTGCCTGTATCCCCATCATCTGCTGGAAAGGTCTTTTGTTGGAGAAAGTACAATGGGTGACCATGAAACCCTATTTTTAAATGCCAGTAAGCACAAACCAAAGAAGTGGGCAGTCACTTTCCTGGTGCCGGCTTTTTACATGATAGTCTATGAAATGGTATGGTCTGGATTGGGCAATTGAGTAATTTTAATACCAAGAGGATACCCCTAGTGATTTGTGGAACATCTTATCTCAACAGTGGGCATTCGTAAAGCCACTGCAGATGGGTTGAGTGCTTTTCATTACCCCTAGACTGATGCAGATTTTGGGGAATAAGCATATCATGAAAGCAACACCAGGTACCTGTCATCATCATAGACAGCAGTACATCAATAATTCTACCGATGCTTAGCTGCCACACAATCATGAATTATTATTACAAGAAAATGGGGACAAAAGTGGGATCTAACACGCCATGAATACGGAAATGGTGGATCACATACAGGCGGGGGCACAGCATCTAAGCCATGCATACACAAGCACTCGGGACAAGTCCTCTGGGCAAGTCCAGCGAAATCAGCGCGACAGCTTCCTTGTGGCTTTCACTGCCACGCATCATAACATGCCTCGCTTGCCAGTGGACTTGGCAGACAGACAAGATTAGGCAGACAAACCAATAAGATGCCTACAGCACAACCGCCACTGAGCCACTGTTGGGATATATAAAAGAGAAAAGGGTGATGAAAAAGAAAATAAACCTTGTAGTGGAGTTGAAGAAGAGCAACTGGAGAGAGTCAAAATCCTACAAGAAACAAAACAGCCAGATAATGAAGAAACGAAAGTGGGTAGATTCATCCAAATTTCAGCCTGAAGAATCTAGACAGAGTTGGTGAACATCAGATACAAGAGAGTGAGACAGTTGTCAAATATGAAGCAAAGAAATGTGAAAGGATGATCCCCTTCCTGAATAGCAGAAGTCCATGGATGAAAGGCCTTGTTTGGACAGAGTATTATAAAAGTACCATGAAAGAGTGTGTAGGAAGCATCAATAGCATAAACATCTGAATGACAGTGACCTCAGGTAAGAAGAAGAAAATATGCCTTCAGAAATAGATGGTGTAATGAACATTAAGACTCAAACAGAGCATATGTAAGAGCATATAAAAGACTAGAGGGAAGCCACTCACAGCTAACTCTTGGGCTACTCTTTTGCTAACTAACAGTGAGATTGATCGTCACAATTATAACACCTTCATGGTCAAAGGGGTGGGCATGTTTGGTGTGACAGGGAATCGAACCTGCAACCCTCACATTGTGAGTCAAGCACCCTAGCCTCCTGGCCATGGTGGGCCTACATGTTCAGATGGTCCAGCTCGTGAGTAATGGACTTGACAAATCCCTCATGTGAAGATGAATGGATTACACTCCTGGGTGAAAGAGAGAGACATGACTGGAGCAAGAGAGAGGAAATGGGGCAAAGGAAGAGAGGGCCTAGAAATTAATTGATGAAGCAGAGAAAACTGGGATTTTGCCGGCCAAAGAGGCACCATCAATAGAACTTAACAAGGAGTGTCATGTATTAAAGTGAGGACATGAGGGAGAAGACAAAGAGGAAGATAGGTATACAGAAAAAAGTGAGGCCAGTCCTGGCCATGAACATCAACCACTATGGCTGAAGGATGAGAAAGTGGGGATCAGAAGAAGGGAAATGTGGTGTAGAAATTGCCAAAAACAATGATGAAAGGCATACCCACCTGAGAGCAAACCCAATGAAAAACTTGAGGGTGGGAAGACCACCATGAGATTAGATCCCAGTCTGGCCAAAAAAGGCAATCCATTACCAAGTTCAAAGCCCCTGATTCATAATAAGTCATGAGACAAACCTGATGGGAATTATTCCAAAACAGAAGGTTCAGTGTTGTAGTAGAACATAACCAACTTAAATGGAAAAGGGGAGGAGGTAAAGAGAAGAGGCGAGATAGGCTGTGGGTGAGAACTTGAAGAACTCATCTGTTGAATGAAAATGGGAAATAAGGCTGACAAAGAGAGACAGATGGGCCACCAAAGGGCCAGATCCAATAAGACAGTCACTGACGAGATGAACAATGACCCTAACATTGGGAAGTAAGAGAATGGGAAATAGAAGAAGGCTGTGGAGCTGGAATAAGAAGTGGAGATGTGGATTCAATAGGCCTAGAAACAGAATGGCAAGGTATAGAAAGACAAGAAACCATTGTAAACAATGAGGACTGATGCCAGGCAACCTTAGCTTATCAAAGATCTCAGGGCAAAGAAATGGAGCCCAATAAAGATTACAAGATAAGCAAGGGAGGCATAATTTAGCTAGGAAAACAAGTCCCAAAAGCAGACGAACCAAGTAAGGAGTGATGGCACAGAAGTAGTGGTGAAAAGAAGTGAACAAACCTCTCCAGAAAAACCCCTTCTGAGTACAATGAAGTGTCTCATACATAAGGTAAAGTAATACAGGAGGGTGGTAAGAAAGAGACAAAGGTGCAAAAAATTAGGCACTAATGAGGGAAATAAAAGTTAAGGAGTCCCCCCAATTAGGTGAAAGAGATTCCAAATACTAAATTTGGAGGACAAGGCTTGTGAAATCATATAAGGAAGACATAAAAAGAGGGAGGATTTTCCTCCACAGATGAGGCTGCATACATGAAGAAACCCACAACACATTGAACAATGGCTGTTACATCCCCAACAGACAACAAGCCTCCAGCAGCCACAACAGACAGAGGTCCTCCGTAGGAATATCATAAGAAAAAGAGAAAGTTATCATCACTTGAGAATTCATATTGGGTAAGAAGGGAAAAAAAATTCCTTTCATTTTTTTTAGTAATAAAAGAAACCAATTATATTTGAATGAAATTTAAGTTTTGTAAACTATCATAAATCTCATATAATTGATCAACAGTCTTAAAAACACGTCTATTCCAGACAATGCCAAGGAAAAGAATTAAGTTATTTTGAGTGCAAGTGCTTGGGGGTAGTCACTGTGTAAGGAGATTGGGTCACCTCCTTTCGGTGGATGCCTATTGTTGCATGATGATGTCATCATGCACTAGCATAGTTCATATTAAACACAAGATTTTTAGGTGAGAGTTAGCTCAAGGATACTGAGATGTGAGTCTCATAGGCAGATGCATGAGAGATCAAACTATTCTGTGTGAGAGGTGAGGTATTGTCCCAAAAGTAGTATGCAATTAAATAGTACCCAAAAGGTTAAAAATGTGCCTATCCTAAATGATCCATTAAATACAAATTTAAGACACTTATTCTTTTTTAAAGCAAAGAAAGCAAAAAGAATGGTTACATTTAAAAAAACACTGATAGAGATTCAAACAGTGGACAAATGCATTATTTTCAAAAAGTCTGGTTTGGCCTGACAAGCAAAAATGAACTTAGTGTTAACATTGTCTTTACTTGAAAATGTATTACAGATAGATATTCATCTCTCCACAAAGCTAAGAGCTATTACTACCTCATGCATCTACCAAAAATATTTTAGCACATGCAACAAGCCTTGAATCAAACTTCCACCCCTACATATACTAACGTGGATCACACCAGCCTATAGCTCTCAATTAATATGATGGCAACACATCCTCCCTGCATAAAAAATCCAGTGAGTACTAGCATTTCAAAAATATCTCTTTATTGATGAGGCAAAAAAAACACACACCAGAAGTTGGGAGGAAAGATGAAAGGTCCCATGGAGAGATGAGTATCTATCTGAAATGAGACTCTTGTCCCCACAGAATTTAGAGATAGAATCCTATACTGTTAAGATGATGAAGGGGCCAGTGTAAATAAATGAATTAAAAAAATGAGCTTCAATCTATCTTTATAGCATCAGAATGGGAAAACCCATGAAACATGTTACCCCCTAGGGAGGACCTAGTGGGAGAATGCTGGTCATACTCTTTTGTCCAATAAAAGTGATAGAGCAAAATATGCTAATGCGTTACATACCATTAACCCTCAGGCTGATCATGAGTATGTAGTGTAGAGAATGCAAGACTCATCTAGCTGGCATAACCACCAGAAATGGCTTGGTTCATAGTGTTGTGAGATGGCCTGTACTACACTTCCAGGTAACACCCCAGCTCTACTTATGATTGAGGAGTAAATTCACGCAGTCTAATTCCAGTGGGATTACATCAGTCCAATGGGGAACTCTCCATACTGGCCTCCCAAGTGACTTGGTATTGAGGAAACAGGAGTCCTTTGTTTGTTCCACTAGAAGAAAATGGGAGGGAGGAATTAGCATGGGAAGAATGCTGAAGAGATGAAACTGCAATATGGTATGAGTAAAGTGGCACAAAGGTGTCAGAGGTCATACACATCATTATCTGCAAGATCTCATCCCAAGAAAGTCAATGCTAGAAGTAAGATGATGAAGGTGATGGAAGAAGACAAAAAAAAAAAGATACAAAAATGTCATCACTTATAGAAGAATAAATTAGCTGAATGAGATATACAACACAACTGGTAAAAGAGGTAAGAGATAATTTACTAGAGGAAAAGTACTGTCAATTGCCTTGAAAGAGGTCAGTATGAGTGAGATAACAATGAACAGCCTGTACAAGATAAAGGAGATGGTTTGGGATGGAAAGATTGGACAGGAAAGAAAGAGAGGGGATGTTGATTGGATAAAACATCTGATCCCCCTCCCAAGCAGCCTAAATTTTGGGGAAGAAAAGTGGTCAAGCAACAGTATTAACCTGCCACTGTAGTAAAGAGTGCAAGAGGTGAGCAATGCAAAATTGTCAGAGAAAAAGCTTCCACAAGTGAGAAGGAAAAGATTTCTTAAGAGAAGATGGTATAGAAAACAGGTGGCCGATGGTTCAAAAATCTCAAAGCATTCATTAATTATTTTCCACTTAAAATTTTACTTTGGCAGTTCTATCTTCCAAATTTCATTAAAATTGGTTCAGCCATTTCCTCACAACTTGTGATGTCAAGACACCAAATAGATGGAATACAAGCATGTATCATGAAATACAGTTTTCCTAAGTTATCTTGATGAAAAAACAGCTTATATTTTTTCTTTCATCATTTCACTGATAGCTGATCTGACATCAGCATGGACGTTATAATTTTCTCATACTGAAAATGCATTTCCGATAGGTACTTCTCCCCACTCACAAGATTAGCCTTTCCCATCTTGTGCTGCCCACTATATGCGAACTTTTTATGATGCATGCCACAAGCCTTCCACACACCTATTGCAATCAGAGATTCTAGCATAGCTCTCATGCAAATCATCATGCATCATCTCTCTACCAATAGAAGAACATAACTATCACGTGATATATGCGCCACTACCGAACCATCACTTTGTGGTTTGGCAGAGGACGTAAGCACCAGAAAATTGTGGGGAGATGGGTGGGAGTATCTTTCAGAAATACATTTTCAATATAGGAAAATTATAACTTCCAATATGGTACTTCCCTCTTCTAACAAGATTAGCTAGAATTCCACATTGAAAAGGAGGAGGAACCAGTGCAAGGGAAGAACAGACATACCCTCTGAAAGCATCCAAAGGATACTTCTTTAGATGAGAGAAACAGATCAGCAGATCACTGCACCACTTCTGAACCAGGTATCTCCTTGTCATGAATTGCTAGGAACAAACATGGCTGAAAAGGAAGGCAGCACATCCAATTCGGAGAGGATAAATCAGGAAAGTGATCCCAATCGGATAAATATAGAAACTGAATCCCACAGAAGTAAAGTAGGTAATGGAGGATGTGCTCCATGGTTTAGAATGGCGAGGGTGCAGTGGACCGTACTCGGTAAGTCAACTACATCCAAAACCTCCTCATTGGGTACCGACATCTGCGTGAGGGTAGGATAAGGATCATACTGGCTTCACCTCAAATCCTCGTGGATGTGAGGAAAACACTGACTCCAGGGCATGACACAGGATTAGCATTGAGCCAGGGATCTGAGAATATGTCATCCGGAATCCAAGGGAAGTCCATCGCAAGCAATCAACTCCTGTGACCGTGAGAATGATCCAAAACATGCAAAGGTCAATAACATCTCTGTTGCAAGAGAGAATGCCCAGGATAGAAAAGGAAACATCCCATGTATACCCTCCATGACCCACTACATAGAAGGAAGAGTCAAGGGAGGAAGATGGACAACCCCAAGCATGTGTAAGGACTTAAGTTGATTGTTTCACTCAATATCCAAAACCAGCCCATGGGGTGCTGCCATCCACGTGAGGGTAGGATGAGGGTACCCAATTGAAGGGGGGAACTGCATTGAAACATCTCACTCCATAATATGTGTCAATCAATCCGGAGGATGGTACGACTTCTACACTGACAGAAAACCACCGGACTACTCTCAACTGAATGGTTATAGCCATCTATGTGGAACCCATCCAGCAGGATGCCTCCATGGTCAACCACCCCAATGAATTGGAACTGGCAAGTGGTAAGGACTCCCATACTCCACTGTAAGAATGGGTGGGAAAGAGCACTGGAGAGTCTGGAGGAACAGCTACACCCGAGAAAGTGCAAGGGGTGATCATGTAACCCCATTTTGAAAAGCAGACCACACTGACATATTCAATAGAGTCATGGCAGTGATGGGCAGCTATCCCCTTCTCCTTTACCCATGCTGTCCATGGGTGGTATGGTGTGGGACAGGCCTATTTATGAAGCTAATATCACAAGGTAATTGACCATCCAGTGATCTTGTGAAATACTCCATCTCGAAGGTGATCAAGTGGAGCCTTGGAAAGAGCACAAGAATCAACATGTGTACAGTGTAGATTTGTTTGTGTAAAAAATACCTGGCCAGGCACCACTCACCACAGAGCAAGATCCAAGAGACCAAATTTGAAGCAAGAGCTCCTGAAAGAAAAGAAAGCATTAATAAAGACTTACATAGCGTTATAGCCACATCAAAGCCACAAAAAAGGCAAAAAAGGAGGAATTACCCTCACGAGCCACCAAAGTTTTGGGAAGGAAGGAATGATCTGGATAAAGGAGAAGATAGATTTGGTGGTACAGAATATGAGTGATGTCGATAGGAAACAGATCCAATCGATGCCACCTGCAGGCCAAGAGGAGAAGGAAATACCCTTAAGGGATAGGTGAAACAAAGAGCACAAAGCAATGGGCTCAAATGGAGGTAAAGTAAGGGAATGGAGTACCATGTTAATGTCCTAATTTGCAAGTGCCAGATGCCTAGGCGGCCAACGTATCAGGAAAGAATGGATCAAGGACAGGGGAAAGAAAGACCCTGCAATAACTAGAAAAATGGAAAGTATGGGATAGAACTGCCCAATAACCTGATATTGAGGATACTAAAGATCCCTTCTCAAAAAGCCAGGTAAGGAGATACCAGCATCTGTAGGACGAGAAGCTGAGATACCCCAAGCTAGGGTAAAGGTGTAAAAAACATTTCATTTCTGCTGATACACAGCCATGGATGAAAGACGAATGGAATGAGCTAAATGAAATGCCACCCGACATGAGAAACTGCATCTCCACGCCAGGAACCAGACAAAAACCAGGTGTGAATATGGAGGATGTGAAGTATGGGATGCAGAACCAGCAACTGGGGTTGATGAAGAAGTTTGGAGAAAAAAGGAAGAGGGAAGGGAGGGAACAACTGTAGCTGGAGTAATTCAGGAAACCACAGTTGAGCGGGCCAGATTAGCAATCAGAAGAAGTGGCATGGTTGAGGGAGACTACCCAATGAAGTAATCATATAGGAGGATAAACATAAAGGAACATGTTTGACGAATCCTGGATAAAGATATCTACAAATGTTACTGGTGATTGAGGGAGGTGGCAAATGCATCGATATGAGAAATTCCCCACCATTTGCAAAACCTCCAAAAAACAAGGGGATGAAGGAACCCAACAATTGTTGATCTAAGTATGGACAATCTACTCTCTAATAAACGAGCGTGGACTGATGCGAAGCCCGCAGGGGATGAGGCATATTAATGCCGTTACATAACTGGGAGGCAAAATACTCAGTGTGAACCCAAATATCAGGGGGAAAAACTAAATATGGTTGGGTGGCAGAATCATGTAATAGGGAAGGACGTGGGCCATAAGAAATAGTAGTAATAGACAAAACATCACATACCTGAGAAATAATATCTGAGAAAGCTAATGAAGACCAAAAAGAATTCTCAGGTAGGATTTGATATGGTAAGGCAAAGTCCAGGGGGGTGGGGGACAAATGATCAAACTTCTCACCAGCCTGGCCAGATTCAAAAGGCTCAGGAGGAAGAGGGGCAACAACAATAAACAAAGGTTGTCCCATATAACACTCAACCTCCTTGCGAATAAAACCCAATAAATACCCCAACGGGTCACCTGCACCTGTGGCCTGAATTATGCCATCAGATGAATAAGATGTACCCAAAATGGTAATGTTAACTTTGGAATTCATGATTGATACCAAACAAACAAGCAAAATTTTTCATGGCAAAACATGGGGAAATCAAATGCTTTCGAAAATAAAATGGAAAAAAGTAAATTAAATTAAGTTAAACCACTTTGAGAAGTAATGAACAAAAAAAAAAGACATCTGAACTCGAGCGCTGCCAAACGAGAAGTGATGGTTCAGTAGTGGCACATGTGTCATGTAATAGTAGAGCTCTCCTATTGGTGAAGAGAAGACGCATGATGATTTACAACAGAGACGTGTTGAAATCTTTGATTCCAATAGGGGTTGCGGAAGGCTTGTGGCATGTGTTATAAAAAAGTTCACATATAGAGGGCAGCACAAGATGGTAAAAGCTAATCTTGTGAGTGGAGGGAAGTACCGTATCAGAAATGAAAAATATCATATAGTTAATGCTTTTTAGATGCAGCATAGCAGCTCATAGAATGGCTCTGAGTTGTTTTTTTTTTCAAGTACAAACGTTTAGCTTATAGCTTTGTCACCTCTTGACCAATTTGAGATATAATTAAGGGTTTGGACTCAGGAGGTCAAACCCTTCTGATTGATGTATTCGACATGCCCAAGGTCTCATAGATTAATTTGTTCTAATCTTGCCTAAAAGAATTTCAATTTGAGGGTAGGCTGGTGGAGATCCTGATGAATAATAAAATCAAATTGGGTAAATGAGCACCCCATGCTTGGTATTGCACACAAAAATATTGGTAATAAAAAGGAAAAATAGGTCTCATAATTTACTCTAATCCTCCCTAAAAGAATTTCAAGTGTCACGGCTATTGAGGATTCCCTCTTGTTCCTTCTTCAATTGAAACTTCAAGATTATCATTGGATTATTGTGAGATACTGGACATTTGATATAGCCACACTAAATTTTTGCATTAAGCTGTCATTTCACTTGAAGATGATTTGTTTTCATTAAAGTTGAAATTTCAAAGTCAATGTAACAAGAATCAGTTTTCAGAATATAATGGGGATAATTTTTTTTCTATCCTTGAAAGTTATGAGTGTGAAACATTCCAACAGTATGTATTGAGTTTAGTATGATTTAGGCTTAAAAACACATCAATCATCCACCCTTAACACTTGAAAGACCATGAAAAGTTAACATTTTCCTAAACTGAAAATATATTTCAAACAGATACTTACCTATTCTCATAAAAAAAAACTTTCTCGATTTATACTACCCTCTATAGGCGCAAATTTTTGCTCACCATTAGCCTTGACATTCCCATTTATTTCTGCATATTAACATGTAAATGACTATACAGCATACAGCAGTGCGACACTACCCCTATCCTAACTAGTGCCCTCTTTAATCTTGCACGTCTTAACCACTTCGAGATTGATCAGATCAAACCACACTGGAAGTGGGGAGGATAGGTGGTAAATGTGAGTGAAGCTAAGTATCTATCAGAATACTCTTTTAGTTTAGGAAAGTGTTAACTTCCAGTGCAATATCTTACCTCCTATCACAAAAAAGCTAGAATACCACATAGAACTGATTGCAGACCAGTGAGAAAATGATCCTCATTAAGGAAGCACCCAAAGGAAAACTATGGGGTGTGAGAAGGAATTAAAAACAACACACCCTTGAGAGACTGCACCACTTCTGATCCAGGTATACTCTTTGTCCTTGTGAGGACTTACGTGGCTGGTCCGGCTCCAACCAACATCCAATCCATGTAGACTACTTGGATAATTGAAATAATCATAATCTCATATTTTGAATGATTGATAAAATTGTGTCATGACATTAATAAGTTAAGCTGAACAACCTTGAATTAATAGAAAATGATACTGAAAAATTATAATGGAAATATTTTGATTAATTGGATAGTTGAAATAATTGAAAACAGTAATAGTCAGATACATTAATTTTAATTAGTTGCCTATTTTTGTACCATTATTTTGTGATATTAATCAACTTACTCATAATTTTGATTAATTGAATGTATTTGTGACATCAATCAATTTAATCATAAATTTGATTTGTTGATTATTTTTGTACCATCAATCAAGTTAATCAAGATTTTTATTTGTTGATTATTTTTGTGACATTAATCAATTTAATCAAGATTTTGATTTGTTGATTATTTTTGTGACATTAATCAATTTAATCATAATTTTGATTAGTTGATTATTTTTGCACCATCAATCAAGTTAATCAAGATTTTAATCATAATTTTGATTAGTTGATTATTTTTGTACCATCAATCAAGTTAATCAAGATTTTGATTTGTTGATTATTTTTGTGACATTAATCAATTTAATCAAGATTTTGATTAGTTGATTATTTTGTTATATTAATCAACTTACTCATAATTTTGTTTAATTGAATGTACTTGTACCATCAATCAAGTTAATCAAGATTTTGATTTGTTGATTATTTTGTGACATTAATCAACTTACTCATAATTTTGATTAATTGAATGTATTTGTGACATTAATCAAGTTAATCAAGATTTTGATTTGTTGATTATTTTGTGACATTAATCAACTTACTCATAATTTTGATTAATTGAATGTACTTGTACCATCAATCAAGTTAATGAAGATTTTGATTAGTTGATTATTTTGTGATATTAATCAACTTAATCATAATTTTAATTACTTGATTATTTTTGTGACATTAATTAATTTAATCATAATTTTGATTAGTTGATTGTTTTTGTGACTTTAATCAATTTAATCATAAATTGATTACCCAGTTATTTTTTCTGATACTAACTGATATAATCATTGCTCATAGGTAATAAATTATATCTATTAATCACATTAATTACCCAGCTCTGCAGTAATGCAAGCTATTTGTAATTTTTCAAGGGAAACTTACCTATAGTATGATAATAGCCCATTTGAAAGTACAAACCAACGTTTCTGGTATCCTTTCAAATAATTTGTCCATTTGTATAACCAACCTTTCATCTCAGCTTCTTGTTGCTGAGGCTTCAAGTCACCCATTCTGATGTTTCCGAAATCAGAACACTAAATATGCAGTTGACTGTGTAAAGAACAGTGAAAATAATTTATATTTGTTACTCAAGATAGGCATTGGAAGGAAATCAAATCATAAATGACAAAAACAGTTGAACAATCCCATAGACCTTCTTAAAATAAAACAAAAACTTACCAAAGACACACAGGTACACATTTCCATGAAGAAAGCAGCTGGGAACAGCTGTCACATCATACATATACGTATAAAAGCTTCCCAGTTAACGATCTAGTAGTACAAACAATCATTTTAACATATGCCTTGCAACACTGTCTTTCACTCGTACAGTACACTGATAAAGAAAACAACTATTCGTGCTTGAAACCTAGTCAAATATTTTTGGCGAAAGCATAAAATACATGCACATTTAGTTTCAAAACAGAAGAAATAATAAATGATTTATGATTTTAAGTTATAAATTGTAGGTATTCACTAGCATAGGCTCTCTCATCCTGAACAACTGCCATATTTAACACGTAAAATATTTCAGAATTTCACATCTTTTTAACTTTTGGTAACGACTTTGAAGATGTTTAATTTTTTAAGTAGTAATCCAAACAAACCATCTTTTTTTTTTACATTAATTAAAAGAATTCAAGCTTCACAAATGTAATTTACAGAATTATTTTTTTTAGTCAGTGCTCAGAAGGATTATTTCTCTATGCGGGCCTTCTGATTTTTATATACATGTAAAAATTAGTTATTATTCCATACATATCTTTAGTCTTCAGCACATATTAACGACCTTAAGTCTGTGAAATGCAAGTTTTAAGAGTTGGTGAAATATATTCTAATTATGCCTTTCCAGTATAAGCCCAAACTACAAAACTACAAGCCCAAAAGTAGTTAGAACAATTTACCATTATTTGTAAATGTTATAAATGTACAAGTTTAATAAACATTGAAATAAAACCATGAAATTCAATTTCATGATTTTTTTAATCAAATGAACCAGTAATGTTATACTGACATTAAAAGATGTTTTTGCCTCAAGTGAGTTTATAGGTTATAGAGTACCATAACTACTCAAGTATCTTGAATGGCTATCAAGTCATACAACTGCTCATCATGTACGATACTATATAGATGGAATCCACAGAAGACTTACAAACTCAAAAACAGAATGGCACCAGACACACCAGTAGCACCACTAATCCTATGTACATAACACAAATTTGATATTTTGACCTTTCTGGAAATACAATGTACTGGTAACTTTTCCACAGAGAATAACTTTTAGTGATCACAAAAAGCAGTTTAGAAAAGTCAACACTTTAACTGATGAAAATGAACTGGTTGACAATAAACTATACATCAGTTAAATGAATTACTGAAAATTGGAAAGCAAGTTAAGATAAAATAACAAAGTACACATATGCATATATTTCAACGAGGTTTAATAACTCCCAAATAAACTTCATTCTTCACACTTCTAAGATAACAGAGTAAAAAAAAAAAATGCTGATATTAAACAGAATATGTTTCAGAGGACTTCAGTTCTGGTTGAGATTGAAACATTTCTGAAATAATATCTTCACTCTACCTAATCACTTTTAAACGTCTACATAGTTCTAAAATATTAGAAGTGTCCATAGGGAAACTGAAATACCTTCATTATGAGAACTTCATTCAGTCAATGGGTAATAAAAAAAACCAAGATCTGTTAAGATTGAATAACCTAACATGGTACTTTGTACAAGTTACACATTTTAGCATAAAAATAAGAAATCTGTTCTTTTCCTTACTAGCCTCATTAGGATGATACACAAATACTGAATTTTTATAGTGCATGACTTAACATGACATAAAATTTTCAAGATTCATCTATTTAGAAAATTTGCAAGCCATTTTTTTTTAATTAAATACTTCACTTAATGTGCTTTTAGGTTAGTTTTAGGAAAACAGTAAATATTTTATAACTATCTTATTTGAACTTACAATACAAAATAAGGTTTCCTACAAAGAGAGTAAGGTACATATCTTTTAGGTATATATCACTTACAATTAGATATATATATTATTATAAGCCATCACAAAATGGGTGTAACACTAAGCCCGGCTTGATACGGTAACGTTGATATAGTGAATATCTTTGGAAATGCCCTCATATGGAAGTATAGATAGTGTCAAGTACCTATATGGATGATAATATAGTAAACCTCCTTATGATTCTCACCTTTTCGCATCTCAAAGACATTTATGTTATTATAATCAGCATGAAAAATGTTCACATTGATTCTTATCATTCAATATACGCTGATTGAAAATAAAAGCCTATTACAAGAACTATTTTATTCTAGGAACTATGTGTAAAATGGAATAAAGTGAAAATACTTTTAATTAAGTAAAAAAAAAAATACACGATTACCAAGTTTACAGTGCTTTTCTGTGCTGAAGGCCTATTTCTTAAAATTTCAGATATATTAAAACATACACTTTGAAGATTCATATTTTTCGATATATACACATAAACACACACACACATTTATATATATATAAAAAATAAACATTGCAACAGTACTATAATTAAACAATCATTTTCCATTATCAGTCCTGTTGTTAACATTAATTCATAATAGATAATATCTATGGTGAGAGGACCCAAATGCATTTGGGGTATTCCATCTATCAGACAAAATTTATATGCTCATTTCAAACTAGCCAGCACCTATGGAAAATCAATTAAGGGTTAGAAGTTGAGTGCTTACACCCACAACGTGTCAACTCCAACTGCCTTGATTCTCCAGCCAGTTGTGGGAAGGCAGATATTTTTAATACTCAGATAAAACCTCCCTAAGCAGAAATAAAACCTCCCTAAAAATTCTACAAGGTAAGAACCTAAAAACCTGAAATTTTGAACCCATACTAAGTGAGCCCTGAGGGTCTACACCTGGGTATTATTTATCTTATCCACGTGTGTGCACATATGCACGTGCGCATCTTTCTAGTGAGGCAATCCAGCAAAAAAACACAGAAAAGAAGTGGTTCCTTATATAACAGCTTCTAATATATAGAAAAGCCAGTGCATTTGGGTAACAATGCACTCCAACAGTGGCTTTTATATCATGTTGCTTAGCAACAAAAGTATAATCTAATATTGTTGTTAAGAGGC
>NW_013667385.1:214675-222514 GCF_000517525.1 Limulus polyphemus | reverse complement strand
AGAGGCTCCATTAATTAAAGAGGTTTGTTTTTATTATTTAAGTTTAAAATCAGAAGTCAAGTCCGAGAGAAGGTTACTTTTATAAACAGTTCACATCCTGTAAAGGAGCAACAAAAGTATAGTTATACTTTTATGTTAAAATGGGTTTACTGACATACTCATCTAGAATAAATCAACCTAATAACCTGTGTAAAGCCGGGTACTTTTGCAAGTGGAAAGTTATAATTTTCCTATACTGAAAATGTATTTCCAATAAATACTTATCTCTTCTCACAAGATTAGGTATCCTTGTTCAGTGCTGCCCTCTATATGTTAACACTTTCTTTACGTATGCCACAAACTTTTTGCTCCCCCCCTTGTTGGAATTAGTTCATTCTAATGTATCTCCTCATGCAAATTATCATGCATCATCTATTAACCAATAGTAGCATAGATTAGGTATTCTTGTTCAGTGCTGCCCTCTATATGTTAACATTTTCTTTAAGCATGCCACAAACTTTTCACCCCCCCCCCCCCTTGTTGGAATTAGTTCATTCTAATGTATCTCTCATGCAAATTATCATGCATCATCTATTAACCAATAGTAGCATAGTATGCTCACGTGACATATGTGACACTCCTCTACCAAACCTTCACTTTCACCGGAGAAATGGGGAGGAAGGGTGGAAAGTGTGAAAGGAGGTAAGTACCTATCGGAATTACATTATCAGTACAGTAAAATTATAACTTCCAATACAATACTTACCTCCTCTCACAGGATTAGCTAGAATCCCACATTGAGTAGAAGAAGGGACCAGTGTGAGCGAATAACAGAAGCATCCCCAAAAAAATCTGAAGGACACTCCTGACCATGAGAGAAAAAGATCCGGAAATCAGAGAAGGGAAACTGCACCACTTCTGAGCCAGGTACACTCTTCACCTTGTGTGTAATTTGTAAAACACAGGTAGAAGTCTTGAGGTGTAGAGTGGCTAGGATGCATCGGACCATGCTCAGCAAGTCAACTACATTGAAAACCTTCTCTACAGGGTACCAACATTCATGTAAGGCTAGGATGAGGATCATTCCATCTTCACCTACAACCCAAGAATTGGGGATTAAGATCTGCTCCAATTCCTGGGTACTACACAAGGATCAACACCCTACAGATATCTGGGACTGGCCATCCTGCATTGAGAGGATGGATTCAACTTGTGCGAGGACTAATGTTGATTGGTTCATTCGAATCCAACACCCCAATGCTGAGAACTGACATCCATCACTGAAGACAGTGCAATGGGTGACCACAATACCCTATTTTAAAAAAAGACCATGGCAGGGATGGGCAGCTATCCCCTTCTACTTTTTCCATGCTGTCCATTGGTGATATGGTCTGGAACAGACATATTTATGAAGCAACTATCGCGAGGTAAATAATCTTCCAGCAATCTTGTGAAACACCCCATCTCTACAGTGACCGTGCAGAGCCATGAATGAGAGAACATGAGTCAACATGGCTTACAGTGCAGATTTTAAGTTAAAGAATACCTGGTCAGGCATCACACCCCACAGAGCAAAATCCAAGAGAAGAAATTTGAAGCAAGGGCCCTTGAAAGAAAAGAAAACATTAATAGACTTACCTAGTGTCATAGCCACACCGAAGTCTGAAGTACAGCCACAGGTGGTAGGCAATACCCAATGTAATGGGAGATGATCGTCTGAGGGATGGTCCACATACCCGACTGCAGAATCTCCTCCAAAGGCTGACAAAGATTAGAAGTGAGGGAAAAGGTGAGATATCAGATTTGATGGAAGGTAACATGGAACCAAGCACATTGAGAAGGAGACAAAGAGAAATAAGTCAACTGAATTAAACAATGAACCGAATTGGTAAGGGTAAAGGGAGAAAAATCCCAAAAGGAAGAGGGTTGCCACAGGACAAAGAGACAGGAATGGGAACCGCTGAAGGAAGCTGTGTGGGCAATATATTTACAAAAAACACGCACTGGCATAGAAGTCTATTCGGATCAGAATGAGGGTAGAGATGAGAAATAGAGAGAAGGAAAATGGGAGAAAAGGAGGAGTTACCCTCGTGAGCAGCCGATGTCTTGGGAAGGAAGGAACAATCTGGATAGAGGAGAAGATATGTTTCATGGGACAGTGTGTGAGTGACATCGATAGCAAACAGATCTGACTAACACCGACCACAGACCAAGAGGAGAAGGAAATATACATTAAGGGATAGGTGAAACAAAGAACACGAAGCAATGAGCTCAAATGGAGGTAAAGTAAGGGAATGGAGTACCACGTTAACTTCCCAATCCGCAAGTGCTGGATGCCTAGGTGGCTGACATATCCAGAAAAAATGGATCAAAATGGCAAGGCTAGGGGAAGGAAAGGCCCTGCAGTAAATAGAAAAATGGAAAGTATGGAATAGGGCTGCCCGATAACCTAATAACAAGGAGATTGAAAAACCCTTCTCAAAAAGCCATGTAAGAAACTTGGAGATATCAGCATTTGTAGGATAAGAAGCTGGAACATCCTGAGCCAGGGCCCAGGTGTGAAAAACATTCCATTTCCACTGATACACAGCCATGGATGAAGGACAAACAGAATGAGCTAAATGAAATGCCACCCGACATGAGAAACTGCATTTCCCTGCCAAGGACGGCACAAAAGCCAGGTGTAAAATGGAGGACAAGAAGTGTGGGATTCAGAACCAGTGACTGTTGTTGATGGAGAAGGTCAGGGAATAAAGGAAGAGAGATGGGAGGGAGAAACTGTAGCTGGAGTAACTGAGGAAACCTCAGTCAAGCAGGCCAGTAAAGAGCAATCAGAAGGACTTTGCATGGAGTGGTATGGATGAGGGAGATAATCTAATGAAGTAATCAGATAGGAGGATACAAATAAAGGAACATGTTTGTCTAATCCTGGCTGTCAGGGGATGGGAAATCAGGGCCCAAAATAAAGGTAACTGGGAATTGAGGGTGGTGGCAAATGCATCAATATGAGAAATACCTCACCAAGTGCAAAGTCACCAAAAAACAAGGGGATGAAGGGACCACTCTGTAGGTAAACCCGGGCAGATCAGGAAAGATGATCAGCCACAAGGTTGAAAGCACCCAATATGTGACACACCATCAAACTAATGTGATGATTGTGGGTCCAAAGGGAAGATCCAATGTTAGAAAACACAGGGATCTTCACTGGGTGCCACCTTAGTGATTGATATGAGCCACCACTGTTAAATAGTGGAATGGATCACGACCCAACAATCTCTAGAGATGCAGAAGAAAGTGACTTAAAGTCTGTTGAACAGCAAGGAGTTCAAAAACATTGATATGAATAGAACTTTCCACTACAGACCAATGACCCAAAGCCTCCTAGTGATTGACCCATGCACCCCAGCCCTGAAGGGATGAATCTGTGAACAAGTGTAATTTTAACCAAGGAGAAGGCAGTGGGACACCTGCCGATGTGTAAGCCTTGTCCAACCACCCTTAGAGATCATCCACAAAGTAGGAAGGAAAGGTGACAGGAGCATCCAAGGGAACCTGAGCAAGGTTCCATTGGTTGTGGAGGACCCATTGAAGGGATTGCATATGAGTCTGGCCAAGGATTATGAGAGGAGTCATAGAAGACCACATCCCAAAAAAACAATAGAACTGTGCGAGGAGAAAGTGAAGGAGCAGACAGGGCATTCCAAACAGCCAGTTTTATAGACCAGAACCACAGAGGAGAAGGTAGGGCCCAACTGAGATAGGTGTTGAAAACAACATCCAGATGAATGAGATACTGGTAGGATGAAGGAAGGACTTCTTTAATTTGTTTAACAAGCCTACTCGAGCAGCTTCAAATAGGAACTGGGGAGTATGACAGGTTGTCTCACATTCGGAATGAGTGAGAAGAAGCCAGTCATCCATGTAAAAGTGAAAGCACAACCCCAGTGGATGAAGATGTAAAGCAAAGGTTTCCACTACCTAACAGAAAATGTATGGCACCAAAACCAGCCTTAAGGGTAGGGTGTAAAAATGGTATACCATCCCATGATGGAGAAACTGAAGATAAGGAAAGAATGCTCTGATATGGGAATATGCAGATAAGCATTGGAGACATCCATCTTGGTCATCCAAAGACCCAGAGAAAAAGCCCACCAAAGAGAAAGGTTTGTTTCCATGGTGAAGAGTGTGAGGTGTGAACATATCGATTGAAATGGGACAGGTTGAAGACCGGCCTCCAGTCCCCTGTCCTTTTTTGGGAACTACAAACAGGGAGGAGTAAAACCACCCAAAACCACATGGAGCAGGTTCGATAGCCTGTTATGTGAAGAGGTCTTGCACTGCCTCAGATAGACATTGGCATGATAAGGGGTCCCAAGGAGAAGGAAAGGAAACAAACACATGGGACAAAAGAAGAAGGGTAAAAAAAATATAGGACAAATCTTTCTGACAAAAGGCAGTGAACCCAAAGATCAGAGATGAGCTCCCACTGGACCCAAATCCACCAGATAGTCACCAGAACCATAGGTGGTATACCAAGTGTTGTCATGAAAAATGAAAAACAGTGGCAATGCAGGAAGGATGAGCAGTCAAGGGCTGGGAATGGGAGGGTCGGGAGACAAGAATCAGTGTTATGCTCAGCTCTGACTGGAACAAATTAGCCACCAGATGAGAAAGGATGGATTGTTGTTGGACCAAAGCTACTCTTGACTCCAAAGACTCCAGGATCATGTTAAACACGAAACATCTGAAAAGCAGAACTATCCGAAGGTCTCATAGATAAGGTGCCAAGAGACAGGTCTGTGACAATTTGGCATCATGATCCAAAATGTCCCAAAAACAGATAAACCATGTTTGCAGGGCCACAGCTGAAGATGACAGGCAGGCCAACGTGGAAGTAAGGAGGAAGAGGACTTCCCCAGAAAACCCCTAAGGGTATCTGTGAAGAGCCTCAGACAGGAGATGAATCAAGGCAAGGTACTAGAAAAAGTCATCAGGGTTAAACAAAGATGGGAACACTGGGCATGGGTAAGATAAATGGGAGATTTGGGTCCAGCCCACAAACAAGGAAAACTAAACCCAACAATTGGGGGTTCAGATATGGACAGTCCACCCTATGATAAGCAAGGGCAGACTGATTGTGAGGGATGAGGCATACTAATGCCATCATGTAACTGGGAGACGAAACCTCAGTGTGAACCCAAATCAGGTGATTGGGGAAAACTAAATAAGGTTGAGAAGCAGAATCATATAATAGGGAAGGACATGGGTCATAAAAAATAGAAGTAATAGACAAAACATCACATACCTGCAAAATAAAATCGGAGAAAGCCGAAGAGGGCTGAGCAGAATCCTCAGGTAAGGTTTGGGAAGGCATAGCAAACTTTGGAAGAGGATAAAAAACAATCAGAAGCCTTGTCAGCCTGACCTAGGCTTACGAAAGGTTCAGGAGGAAGAGAAGCAACAGCAGGAGACAAAGGTTGTCCCATATAATGCTCAATTTCCCTGCAAGTAAAGGCCAACAAATCCCACAATGAGTCATCCTCACTTGTGGCCTGAAATGTGGTATCAGAACAAATCATATGTAGTTGAAGTGGTAACATGAACTTCTGAATTCATGCTTGATACCAAACAAACAAGCAAAATTTTTCAAGGCAAAACATGGTTAAATCAAATGATTTCGAAAATAAATTTTAAAAATAAAGTGCAGTAAGTTAAACCACTTTGAGAAGTAATGAACCAAAAGAAAGATGTCTGAACTCAAGTACTGCCAAACGAGAAATGAAGATTTTGTAGAGGAGTGTAGAGGGAGTCGCATGCGTTACGTGAGCATACTATGTCACAATCGGTTAATAGATGATACAAAATGATTTGCATGAAACACACACTGGAATGTACTAATTCAAACAAGGGAGGAGTGCAAGGCTTGTGGCATGTGTAAAGAAAATGCTTGCATACAGAGGGCAGCACTGAACGAGAATTGTTAATCTTGTAAGAGGAGATAAGTAATATATAGAAAATAATTGTTTAATTTTAGTTCTACTGTAATATTTGTTTTATGTTAAGTTCATTATTGTTTTAAAGTGCTGATTTAATCCCCTATTGACAATACACACCCATGCACGCACACAAATATATATGCATTTAATACTAAAAGAAATCATGTCTGTGAATAACTGCTTTATATTTTGGAACATTTTCTGGTGGGGGTTGTATATGGACTTATACCAGAAATCCAAACAAAATGTATGAGAAAACATTCACAGCATGCCAATTGGAAAATCAATTTATTATAATTGCTCTAAAGTTTTCTGAAAATTATATTAAAATGAAATACAATTCAATGGTCTTGTACTCACAAAGTCGCTGATTCATAAACCACTGACTGTCAAAATCTGTTTGATTGTTTGTTGGATTTCATGCAAAGTTACATGAAAGCTATCTATGCAAGCCATTCTTGGTTTTGAAGAGAAAGACTAGATGGAAGGCATGTGTTTATACCACCCATTGCTAATTCTTGTGTTACTCATGTCAAACTAAAAACTGGGTTTTAACAATCACTCTTATAATGGTGTGGAAAACATTTTGTTGTTTTTTTGTCAAAAGTGGGACATGAACCATGAAACCTCAGCTTCATAGTCCAGCATAGTAACCACTGACCAGAGCTCACCCGCCATCTACTACCTTCTAGGAGAGTTGTTTAATGAATTATTATAAATAAAATTCAAACCATGGAAGGCTTAAAAGGCAATTCTAATTTATGTGATTATCTGCTGGACAGCAGGGGGTAGCTAAAAAAATGGCCTTGTAAAATATTTTTAAGATGACTTATAAAATATCTTGACAGCAGTTGTCATAGCAATGGGGATAAAAAGCTGGACACAGGAACATTCATTGGAAAATTGCTCTAGTGCTGATTTATACCATAGAATGGATGAGGTTAAAACTTTCAATGCCAGAGGAGTTTATGTCTCAACCTGGTCCAATGAGGGACCTTGGCCTAAAATCTTCTATTCTTCAAATCCTACTTAATCCTATTTTTAACAGGTTGTTTGCCCCTGCTGGCTCTCATTGCCTCTGGTCTCAATATACTTCACATACTCAATAACAGAATTAAACTACTGTACTTAACACCTCTTTGTATAATGTAGAATATCACACACTATTTGATAAGGATTTAAAATAAATTATTTTCTTACCAAAATTATCACATGAACTATGAGGAGGAAAATTATACCCTTACACACAGATATAAATATACAAAAGGTCTTGCTATCTTAAGACTTCCCAAAGTAATACTATGTTACATCTTTCTCAGTATTTTGGATACATCAAACTTCTCTTTTTGGAGTCTTCTTTAGGTCCAAGATAGACATGAAGAGTTTTAGTGTAAGCAGTTATTTACACTGAGCTGTTTTGTTCTTTTAACTGTCACCTCACTTTTTTTTTTATTCTTTGTTTTAACTTTTTAGTTCAGCATTTTCTTTTTCTAGTTTTCTCCATGTTTGAATTTTTATTTTTTTAAGTTAGGCCTGCACTTAAATTTTAATTATTGACTTAGCTCATATTTCTTTCTTTAAGTTTAAGCACAATTCAGTGATCTTACTTATTGATTTATTTACTTTTAGAAACATTAGAATTAAATATCATACACTTATTTCGTGACCTAAAGCATGTTTTGTTTATAAAACTTCTGCACATTCTTACTAAAGCTTATGATAACAGTTAGGATAAAGTGATCAGATCATAGAAAATTTCGGGGACTGTATCCAATTCTTACATCAGTGCCTGTGAACAGAAACTGTCTCATAACATGTTTAATATTCACTCTTGGGTTAGGAGTAACAAATGGGTTAATGGTGT
>NW_013667385.1:204668-213675 GCF_000517525.1 Limulus polyphemus | reverse complement strand
ACTGTATCCAATTCTTACATCAGTGCCTGTGAACAGAAACTGTCTCATAACATGTTTAATATTCACTCTTGGGTTAGGAGTAACAAATGGGTTAATGGTGTGGTTTGTGTGGTGTGATAAATTTCAAGATTAGGATGTTTTTTAAAACAAATGGTTTAAGCTGTTGTTTTAAAGAGGGTGAACTTAATTTTGCACAGTTTGTACATACACATACAACATATTTGCTAGAAGAAAAACTAAAGACTGGGAGGGGGGGGGCTCAAAAATTAATAGCAAAAACTAACGTTTGTGTCAGAGGGTTAAAAAATAATAAATTTTAAAAATTGAAGATTATGAGGGAGTAAAAATATAATGTTTAAAACTAAAGACTGTTATGGTGGGGGAAAGAGATAAAAATACTAATGTTAACAGAAAACCATTCCGTCCCGTCATGTACGAAAACGAAAATACAAAAAACTAAAAATTAATACTTAACATGCATCTATTTTTCAAACAATAGTTTGAAAAAGTTCAAACTAACTGCACACCAAAACATCAGGTAAATCAAATCAATCCAAAAGTTTATATATTTATCAAAACAAAAACAGTTTTGTTACAGAACATGCCTAAACCTAGCCCTTCAATGCTTAGAATTTATTATTGCTAACATCCAAATTCACATCTCAATCTTATAATCTCACAACTCTTAAACCTAGCCCTTCATATTCCATACATTTAACCAACAAAATTTTAAAAATAATTCAAACCAACATGGTCATCGGTTAATTCATTCCATTAGTTTATGATTGCCAGTAAAAATAAAGCTGTTGATGAAAAAAGTCCACATTTGAGCTTTTCAAAGCTTAAATCTACTACTCCAATTTTCAAGATTGTATTTTCAATCCTTTCATTCTGCCACTCAGACATAATAAAAACTAGGTGACACAGAAGACCACATAATCAAAGTTGCTTAACCAAAATTGAAGTTTCCCATAATAACAAGTCTATTTCTTTTAGCAGCTTAACTGATCCACCTGTAAATATTTTAGGAATCTCAATCCAAATACTCCTCCCGTTAACTTGCAGACTGTTCATAAAAAACAAAATTTCCTCCCCTTTCTATTTACACAGTTTCCAGGAAAGGCTTTTAAAAACTTCTAATATCTTCAAAATCTTCATTTAACCAAGATTCTAAGATATCGGACATCTACCGTGCTAACCACCACTAAAGCTAATTGTAGAAGCTTATTACAAAGAATTATTAAGTATTATTATTAAAAAACTACAAACCAATCTTTTCATCAGATAATCATTCAAAGTATTTTCCTCACCACAATATATATATTTGTCTAAATAGGCTCTAATAAATTAACTTATAGCTTCCCCAAACTTTTTTTTTCCAATCTACTTAACAGAGTCCAACATAAGCAAATTTCTCTTTCTGGTTAAATCTGTGAGACTATTAATACAGAAAATTTCTTGTTTAATTCTTGTGATCCAGTTAAAAGGTCTTGTCCATAGCTAAAAGTAACATGCAAAGAACTCCCAAGAGAAATCACAAATGTTATTTAGCCCATCAAAAAAACCTAAAAAACACACCACACAGTTAAATGCAACACTTTATGCCTATGAACTTATTTAATGGAAACTTGAAAATAATCAGTGTTAACACACACACACATCCTTAGAAAGATTATATATTAAATCATATAAAGGTTTTTTATTATTTTCATTTAACTAAAAGTAAATTACTTTCTTCAGAAATACATACATACATACATATATATATATTGTGTTTTCTTCATTACTTTTCTAACGTGCCAATTAAAAAGGAAATTACTGGTTTCCTTTGAAATAAAATAAATTTTGCTATACATTACATTTACATTAAACTTTTTTATAAGCTTAAAAAAATTCACAAATAATAAAGGTGACAAATATATGTTTTTAAGTACACATACACACACTATAAGAACATTCCATTTTAAATGTAAAAATGGCATAAATGTTAAACTATACACACACACCTACTTTTATGTATATGTGCATAAATACATATAATTGCTGTATTAATAATCCGACTTGCTGTACTGCATACAAAACACATCTAAAATATATTTCACCTTAAAATGCCTGTTGTGATCCATTTAACTAGGCTGACTTTTTTAACACATTTTTACTAAACAACTTAAGCAGAAAATTTTGTTAATCCATGACTTTATTGATTACATGTTCCCTTATAACACAGAAGTCACACAAAATATTTAAAGAAAAATACCATCAATATTACAATTAATACTGCTAAGTACTACTAGGTCCCTGATATATTTTAGTTAAAAAATGGATGACTTCCCCCCTCTTCTTTTTTTTCAAGATCTTTACAATCAGTATTGTAAAAAAACAACATAAAATAACCCAATATGGTGCAATATTTGGTACCCCCCCAGGAGTGATGGAAATAAAAAAGTTAAAAACAAGTCAGAAGCTGCAAGATCATTGGTTGCTTTCTTTGAAATAAAAAGAAAACTCTTATATGTAAGTACTAATGTTACTGCTTCAAACTATTATATTTTATTCAAAAGATTTTACAACACTATTACTTTGTTCATATCACGAACACTTCCATCAAAGATTACACATGACAAACATTAAAATGCAAGTTAGTATACAGGCTAACAATCAGATTGACTTGTGCATATCAGTCTAGCTAAACTTCACGTATGCTGATATAGTCTTACAATCAGACTATAAGTACTTACTTCAATCTAACAGTGCTTTAAATTTGTTCTGCATGAGGATGTATAGATTACTCTCTTACAGTGTCAACATATCATGTACATATATATTTCTAACATTAATTAACATAATGTTTCAAAATTTGATAGTGTGTTAACTAGTATTAACTCTATTAAAAGAAAAGAAACATTTATATGTGTGCAAACATTTTAGTTAAGAATTTAATAATACAAGAAATATTTTCATTTTAAGGGTGTGGTATACTTGTCAAAATATCATTTTTATTATTATATACATAATCACTTTACAAGATAAAAGGACATGCCATTTTGACAGTCAGCAAAACAGTTAACTAAAACAAAAATTTATTTCATTAGACCATGAAGTACATAGACCTAGCCTGTTTCTAGTTCTATAACATATAAATAATAAAGTATAAATGTTAGACACACCCTTCCAATTTGTTAGACTATGCATCAAGTTCTACAAATCAGTTATATACACCAAATATTGAAATGTCAGTCAGTGATTTTTTTCAAAACATAAATAATTCTTCTGCCTTACAACTATTGGTACTACACAGTGTACACTACAGACTACATACAGTGATGATACATCATATACTGATACAGTACATCACATTCACACATCATTACATGTACAAAATTAAACGAATCTTTTCTCGGTCATATTATGTATTGCAATTTGTAATATTTTTTCAATACCTGAGTGAAATACAATGTTACTTCTCACCTTTTTTGTTTCAAATGAAGGATCAATATCTGTTTATCGTGTTAATTTTAAATAGAAGTAGAACAACGAGATGCTAGACTTGTACAAGCTGGAGCAGTACAGTAGTTGTATTCTAATTGTTCGTCGCTAGGGGAAAGCTATATATATACGTGTTCACACCATAAAAATGGATATTCTGACAAATAGCTTATATAAATAGTTTCCTACCTCTACCACCTTAATTGTATCCTATCCAGCTGGATGAACCCTGGTATTGTGCAAAATGCGTCGTCGTCAGTGGATGTGGGGGATATATAATAGTTGAAATCACATAGGTTTTATACGTCGTCAATGGTTGAAATACTGTTGTACACTATGATAGGGAAAGACCCTATGATTGTTTGTTTGTAATCAAGCACAAAGCTACGCAATGGGCTATCTGTGCTCTGCCCACCATGGGTATCAAAACCCGGATTCTAGCGTTGTAAGTCCGCAGACATACCGCTGTGCCATTGGGGGTCAGACCATATGCGATCGAATAAAGAATGTAACGTTTAAAAATACAATAAGTCTAGTACTACTATCTTATGACTGTGGCGTGTAAATATACTATGCTTTCTATCTTTTTGTAATGTTATAATAGTTATTCTGAATGTGTAATACATTCTGAATATTTGCGGCTTTCACATGCGACCAAAAAAACCATTAAGATAATTTCGATCTAGCTGCCTTTGTTTCTTTGTTGTTCTCTAGTGGATAATACCTGTTATGCCCAGAATTTATTACCTCAATTCTGCAAACTGTACATGGATGTCGAGAGCAACGTAGTTTCTATGGTACCTAGAAATTAATGCCTCACCTATGTTGGAATGTGAATGACCAGTCATATGGGCACCGCTATGGTATGCAGCAGATAGCCCTCGTGTAGCTTTGCGCGAAATTAAAAAAACAAACAAACAAACTTTCTTTCTACATTCTTTCCTAGCTTGCTTTCATTGAAGATCTGTCTTTATGTTCAGGATTGAGAATAAGAAGATTACAATACTAAACACAAATCAGAAAAAAAGGACTATCCGTTGTAGTCCATGAGTATGTTCACTTGTTTTCTTTTTTCTAACTAAAGACTCTGTTTACTTAAACCATGTTCACCCTATTATTTACAAACCAAAAGGAATACTCAATTAACTCTTTAAACACAAGAAATCTAGAAATTTCACCCATGCACTCATATTTATAGAGAAATCAATATTAACTGCAAATATCACATTGCTAGCCATTCTGGGTAATAATGACGTTTCCTGCAAACAAAGAAACATTGAAGTTAAACAGTCTGAAACATGATCTCAAGGACTAAGCAATTTGAAAGGAAATCCAGTAAAAGTAACTGTCAGTTGTTCCATAAAATCAAATACAAGCACTGTATTTGTATTTTACATATGTTGTAGTAAAGATCTCTCATTTCGCATTTCACTTTGTGTCCAGTTTGTTATTTTATTCAATGTCAAAGCTCGGTTATTCAGAGATTTAGTACGACTTGTCTTGACCAAATCTTCTGTTATTACACGGATCTATCCGTTTCTCCAAGAGTAAATCAGTGTTACATGAACATAACACATTACAAATAAAACCGATTGTAATCACGCTTCGCTGACAAGAGGCGTTCACACCATGAAAATTTGCTCAAGTATCCATACAATATATATATATTGTTATGACAGCGGAAGTCACGTGAAAACATTTGTTGGTCTCTTCTACAGAGGATGGTCCTGGATATTGCTGTTGTACACCTGGAAATTGCAAGAGTTCCTCAATGCATACTACTAAATCATAAAGTTGGCTAAAGCTTATCCATTGGTCAGTACATTAGCACAAACCATTGTGGGCGTGTTAACTAGAAATGGGATAGCATGATTCGAAGCATCAAAAGAAGTTCACATTAGTCATGGAACTAGCTTCAAGAAACAACTGTTCATTGAGTTGTACAAAATGTTAGGTGTAGTGAAGACTCGTAGTTCCACCTATTACCCCAACTCTGATGGTTTGGCAGAATGGGTAATACAGACTACCAAGTATATGCTTGCAAAGTTTGTTGATTCTGACAGAGTCAATGGGACAAATGCTTGCCATATGTGATGATGGCATATAGAGCAATGAAACAGGTATCAACGGGCTTTTTTTTTACCAAACCTGCTCATATTTAAAGAGAAGAGTCGCTCCCAGTGAACTTTATGTATGGTCCATTAACACAAGGAGAAGTCTCCCAGTTTTCCCAAGAGTATGTGGAGTAGATGAGATTGACAATGATCGATGCACATGAGTTTGCTCAACAATAACTCAGGAAGGCAACACCTCAACAGGAGAAGTGCTATGATTAGATGATGAAAGAACAAATGTTTCAACTTGCATCTGGAGCACCTCATTAAGCTGAGTTCTTATGTTACAGTGAAATGATGGTGCATTAGCTTGACTAGGAGTCTGGAGAGGAAACTGATGAGTAAGGGGAAAACAAAAACTCTGTTTCAAATCATTCCATTCTATCTGACGAGGGAAAGAAACCTGCAGAGATTAATCTGTAGTATATGATGAACCAAATGAAGAGTCACTGGAAATGAAGGCAGCTACCACCTCTGATCAGCAGAAAAGATGTTGGCCTTAAGATGAGTATAGATTGGACTGATTATCAACATATAGGGTGGTTATTAGGTCGAGTACCCAATAATTGAAAGGAAGTGGCATTTTTGCTTTACAAACTATCAAATGATGCACTCTTTAATGTATGCACTACATTACATGATTTCCACTAAATTAAAAGCCAGGATTATCAAATAGTCAAAGTATTGCTGACTGAAATGGTGTCATGACTCCTTACATTTCCAAGCTACTGAGTGATGATATGAGGCTATGGGTGTACTACATTTTGCAGTAGCCACTAGTGTGAAAGCAAATACAGTGACCAGTTCAAGAAATCAATTATTGAAAGTCTGTGTGTGTTTTTTTTAGAGCAAAGACACATTGAGCTATGTGCTGTGTCCACCACAGAGAATCTAACTTCGAATTTTAGCATTGGAAGTCCATAGACTCACAGCTGCCCCATCAAGGGACTTGTTGAAAGTAAGTAGCAGTTCTTACTTCCTGAGCCCTCGGGTAGTAAAGTCCAGCAAAATGTATGAACTACGTTGTGAAACTGCTACTCAATCATTGACAGTTATGACAGTCATTGATCTGCACAATCATAGACTGAAATGAAATGACATTCCTTTCTTTCCAAGCTATCAAATGATATTAAGATATGATGTATGTAATACATTGTAGAATTATCATTAAATTACCAACAGCTAGAATGATTGTAACTGAAAGACATTACAATCCCTTGTTTTCCAAGCCACTGGGTGGATTTTCTGATGAAAAACATCATCCAGTGTTTTTAGAAAATCTCTTCAACAATTTGATTGAGTGGTGAGAATTTTGTGGAGCATATCATCCAGTAATTGCTTGGTTTTCATGTTTTTCTGGGAAATGTGTCAGATCTACAATCTACAAGTAAATACAGCTTTCCCTGAATGTGTATTGGAGTTCAACAGTCAAACACGAATTTTGATCCTGGTAAATAGACTTTTAGATAAAAAGTCCTAATTTGCCTTAAATTTGGCAGTGATTTCATATTCTTTTAGGTCTGAAATATCAACTGAGTTTATAGGCCCGTTGATGACACTTTTGTCAATATCATTCGAACGTTATTGAAGTGGTTCATGAGGTAGGCAGAGGTAAGCTGTATAAACTGCTACAGTACTTGACATAATGTAATGGTGGCATATGTATATGACAATATACATATGTAAATAAATACACACAGGCCCACCGAGAGGGGGGGGGGGCGAGGGGGCAACTACCCTGGGGCCGTGCATGCCCAAGGGCCCATAAAAATGCCCCAACTTTAAACTCGACGTTTTAAAAATTTGTATACTCTTAAGCTAAGAATCCATAGACCAGTAAAACTGATGCGAAATTAGTCTACAAGCCAAGCCAAGTTCAAAATGTAAAATAGCATAACTTTGGACTGAATAAAGGGATTTCCTTCAAACATAGTTATAGCAATAAAACATTTAAAAACTGCTGGTAATGCTAATGCAACTGATATTAAAAACAAAGATTTTCGAGTTAAAGTCAAAGACAGAAATTTCGCACTAAAGAGAGAATTGTGCGCTGCGAGCGTTTTCCAGCGCACCGTTCAGCAAACTAAAACTCATCAAGAGCTTCTTGAGAAGCACGATGACATAGGAGAGACTGAATGACCTAGCCGTCCTTAGTATTGAGAGCGAACTTGCAGGGAGAATTGACTTCACTGAAATAATAAAAACATTTGTTTTAAAAGAGGCAGTTATCACCATTCTGCATTACTGAACTCATTAAAGTATTTCTTGACAATTTGTTTAAACTTTCAATAAATTATCAAATTAAATGAACAGATGTTTACGTTTTTTCTTTTCTCAAGATGACATTGTTGATCGTTAAAGGCCTTTGTCCACGGAAAATTTCACAAAGGAAATCGGCACTTTAAGCCGTAACTTAAGACTTAAAATATTGCTAAAATTACTAAAAGTCTAGAGCTTCCCTCTTGGTCTCCCATCAGGGGCTCAGTTCCTGGATCCCGCTGGGAGCCCGGGGCCCGCCGCCGCTCTCGACGGCCCTGAATACACATATAATAACTGACCTAGAAAGTGCATTGTACCTGTAATTTTGTGTAACAGGTAACACATGTAAGTGTAACAGGGGAGGTGGAAGATACCACTTGCATGATGAAACCTTACAATTCACACTACACCTGATATACAATTTGTAACTGGGACAAAGCTCCCAAGGAAAGACAGTGAGAGAATTAGCAAAGGCTAATGGCAAAAGTGAAGATAGCTCGACCTATCCCAAGTCAACTCGACCGTATTTGGAAACCTATTGCAGCTTCAAACCTCATTCCTTCTCACTAGAACAAGATGCTGTCTCTGTGACAACCAATCTAGAGATGAGGCCATTTCGGAGAACGTGGATTGTTTGTTCCCATCGTCCAACAAGGACAACAGAAGGTAGCATGACCAAAAGGCAGTTTGTCGAGTGGAAACCAAGGAAAGCCCGATAATCAGGAAGTTCTCAGATTCTCTGGACATACACATTTTATGGATGAGGTTGAGCTTGAACATGTTAAGCCTGTAGACATGTCCTCTTCCTAGAACCTAATGTCATAGTTTGTGGTCATAAACACATATTATGACGTCATTTATCCTATGCACCTTTCTGATCATTTGACCAATTTCATTTCAGCCAACCTTGCATTTGAATTTGGACTTTTAATATTTAATATTGTTACGACAGCGGAAGTCACGTGACGCTAGTAACACGTCATGAACTTCTAGAAGGATCCTGTCCCTTCCTGAAATCTCGAGAGCCTACTAGATATGCGGTAGTCTTGCATATATAAACCGGTAAGAACTGACGGTAACAAGGTAATGTGTAATTGAATTGGGGACAGAGAGACGTATTGTTACGTCTCTGTTCGTTAGTTAATTTT
>NW_013667385.1:200167-204347 GCF_000517525.1 Limulus polyphemus | reverse complement strand
TTATATATAAAAGAATGCCGAGATCTAGTAAACTGACCGTCTTATATATAAAAGAATGCCGAGATCTAGTAAACTCCCGATATTTCATAAAGATTCGAGAAGGAAGTGGCGTGATACAAGCGTCACTATTGTTCGTCCTTGATGTGAATTATAGCGTTTGTTATAGCGCGACTGTGGAAATTAGGTGTATTGCAAATTTGTATTCAGAAAGAATAAACCAGTTTTACTTAAGAAAGGACTTGTGTCGCTAAAGTTTCTTCGGAAAAAATTTTTACGGAAAAATTAACTAATGACCAGAGACGTAACAATATCAAGTTTCTACCATGGTCAGTCTCTCTTACATCATCCAGCCAATGGTTGTCCTGCCTTGTTCCTGATCTGAGAAGAATCTCTTTTCTTTCTGCCAAGCATAGACGAAACTTTGTAACTAGTACAAGTCGTCCAAGTCTTTTTTTTTCAGTAGAGGGTGTCAAACACAGTGTTAGACCAATATTTGTCTTTAATGAGCCCATAGATGAAGACGTACATGCTGCTTGTCAATACATCTGACTTGGGAGAGCTCACCACTTAAACTTTAATTATGCAAACTGTTAGTGTACTATATATTATATCTATTCACTCCAGTTGTCTTAGCTCCTGATGACCAAGTAGTGACCATGTGATGTATCGCATGCACAGTATTTCACATTACCACTCAAAGGCTTAGAAAGCAAGAATCACATCTACCTTGCAGCCGCTTTTCAATCATATCACTGTCTTAGCCGGTCATGACTGGCTAGCATTCACAAAATTTAGTTCATACATTCTGCCAGACAACAATACCTGATAGCTTAGAATGCTATTTCCTTTCAATCATTGATTTGCTTGACCAAATGAATGTCTTAGCTCGAACGATCAAGTGGTAATCATACAATGTAGTACGTACATCATATCTTACAATAGAACCTGTAGCTATTAGATTTCTTGATATAATGGTTGTCCTAGCTCATGATGATCAAACAGTTCTATTATGAAATCCAGTGGATATTTCATTTACCGAAACTCTCCTCAATAATTCGAGAAGCAAAGGTGACTAAATCCTTTCATACCTGTTAATCTTATGATCAACAAACTATCCTAACTGGCTATAAAATACAATCACTATAAAGCAAAATGCACTAGAAGTGTGAAATCCAAAGTTTCACTTGGATTTTACTAAGAGAATCACTTTATACAAAAACGATTCTAACAATAGCAGAGCGAATGCATAACTAACTATGTTTCATGTCAAAATGAAGAGAACTTTAAGTCTCTTTTGGTTACAGCAAACATACACAAACACTGACTAATTGCTGAGAGCCTTATAGTGTTCATTCTAAATAAAAGTGAAAGTAAACTGATGCTACTCTTCATTCACAGTGGCTGAATGCCTAACACTGCACAAAACCTTCATGATCTCTCTTAAATAAAAAAGAAAAGAAAATATACAATTCTGATAGGAGAACTTAACAGTTCTCTCTACCAAAGATAAAAAAAAAGAAATACCAGCAAAAACCTGTATGACTTCTGCTGAATAAATTAACATGGTAGCAACAATACATAAATCTGCACTAAAACATCATGAAAAATCTGTGTAAAATCTGCTTTTCCAAGCCCCCAAACTGTCTTGAATATGTCAATAAACACTCAAATTTTTAGCACAAGAAAACAGTGATTGGCTTTTATCAGATCAAATGGCTAACTGGCAGTAAAAGTCAAGGTCGATCCCATTCCAAACTATTATCTGATTCGCTAACAATAAGGACTCCGCATACTAATTAAAAACAATGCTGTTATGCAGGCAAGAGAACCAGATAGACGTTATTTGGCAAAATTGATAACCCAGTTACCTCTCTGTGTCAAGCCGGGGAGCTATAAAAAACAACATAATTTTAAAATTTTACTTGTTAACCAAAGAAGTGGAAACATATGATACGTAATTTATATAATAATTTGTAATTTGCATCCTTTTATTCCTTAAAATATGTTATTTTAAGGAATAAAAGGAGTAAGCAAAGCCTGGCGCTGAAATTCTGTAAATTGTATCAGTCATTTTGGCATGATATTTAGGTTTGAAGCTTGTTTAATGACCAGTTGATGTACAAGTACATTATACATCTGCTGGTAAATGTCTCGATTCAAAATAATGAAGAATTTGTGAGATGGAAACACCAACAAAGGAGTAGCTACCTAAAAACGTTAATAAAAATTAGGTTAAATAACTTAAATTGAGTAGCGCCCTCAGATGGACTCAGTATAAACATAGTAGGAATCATCCCGAGAGAGGTGTGATATAATTTCAAATTGTACCGTAAGGTTAACGCTGGTCGGTGTGAAATATTTAATTGTGATCAGTCCACAAAAATCACATTTAAACTTATTTTGTGTAAACTTAACGAAGCTTGTGAGGTAATTTTTTATATTGTATTATTATTCTATTTTATTGGTGTTATTCTGTAAACACCAGATTTATCAATATGATTATGAATCGAAATTTAACTTTTAAAGTTTTAATTATTAAGAGCGTCGCTTATCTACTTCAACTTTCAAGATCAACTCTTATCATTCAGATATTTATCAAGCCTTCCTTTCAACCCCCTTAAATTTACTGCATCTACCACATCTGAAGACAACCATTCCAAAGGTTAACTAATATGTAACGAGAGTAACTCTGTTAGAAAAATAAAGCTGTCTTAGCTGAAGATTTAGTCCTACCCTGCCAAAATTTATATTTATGTGTCTTATGACTCATCAATAAATACGAAAAAAGATGATGCATTAATACTTTCAATTCCCTTATTTATTATAAACATCTCAAACATATCACCTGTAATCACTCCTTGCAAGATAAATCAATTTCAGATATCTTAACCTGTTTTCATATAACAACCTTTTCACCCAACTTCCAAGTATTATCCTGGTAACCGTCATCAGAACCTTTTCTGACACTCAATTTCAATGCCTTTTCTGACTGAAGGAACCCAGGATTGAACATACTACTCCAATCGTGGCCTAACCAGTGAAGTTATAATTTCATGACTTATATTCAGTGTTTCTGTAGATAAAACCTACAGTCATATTTGCCTTACCACTAGCATCAGCATCTTGCTTGGATGGCGTAAGAGGCTGATAAACAAAACACCAAAGTTGTTTTCTTCCATAACACAGCTAAAGTTATTCCTATCAGAATTATACTCATAATTCAAAATGTGCTTTGCCATATAATTATTACTAGCGACAGCACCCGGCTTCACTCGGATTATTAGATTGATATTTTACTGATCGACTGTGTCTGTCTGTTTGTGTGAATTTTGAACCTATTTTAGGTATGCGATACAACCATTTTCAAAGATTTTATTTTCCCAGAAACATATAGAAATTATCAATTTTATTGTATATTAAAATTATTTTAAGTGTTTTGTTTGATGTTATTTCTCGAACTTTATTTATTTAAACCTTTTCTAGTAGTCTGAAGGTGTGTTCCATGGGCCCTGGGAGGTCCTGATGACTTTGTTTCCCTCCATGTTGCCTTTGGCTGGCTATGACATGTTTGGCCTCATTCCCTATTGAATTTTGTTCATTCCTGGTAAAATATATCCAATTTTTGGCAGATTTTTTATGACAATTTTGTTCTTTTTTCAACAGTATTTGGCAGAAAACCTCCATATATTGTTCATTCAGTAAGTGAGAATTAGAAAAAATATGATACTTTTCTATAAATCTTCAGGAAGCAGAATTATGGGGTTTAAGGGCTATAGGGCAAAAATGTGGCCAAAAGTGCTTTGAGTCAAGTCTAAAAAATAATATCTAGGTGCAAACCCTCAGAATCCCCTGCATCATGCAGAGTTTCTTGGTTCTTTACACTTGGAGCTATGGCGCTAACAGACATGGACAGATAATTAAAAGCCATCTGCTAATAACATGTTCCACTCATCAATTAATCAGAATCTTTTTTTAAAGCAGGCTGTGTAAGCTGGGGTGTATTATTTATTATTATATTACTGACATGTTTTAACATTATAATCTATCAAAGTTATATTATGATATCTCTAGTAGTAGTACTTTAATTTTATTGTGATTTACTGAATATTGAATTTCTTTGGCTTTGCAGTTTTACTTATGACTGAAATTTGGAGATGGGCTTATTTAGGAATATTACTTT
>NW_013667385.1:191908-199167 GCF_000517525.1 Limulus polyphemus | reverse complement strand
CTCAGAATGCAAATGTCATTTAGCTACTAGAAAAAATCAATACAGTTAGTTTGTGTTTGAATTTCGCGCAAAGCTACACGAGGGCTATCTGCGCTAGCCATCCCTAATTTAGGAGTGTAAGACAAGAGGGAAGGCAGCTAGTCATCACCTCCCACCGCCAACTCTTGGGCTACTCTTTTACCAACGAATAGTGGGATTGACTGTCACATTATAACGCCCCCACGGCTGAAAGGGCGAGCTTGTTTGGTGTGACGTGGATTGGAACCCGCGACCCTCAGATTACGAGTCGAGTGCCCTAACCACCTGGCCATGCCGGGCCTTAATGTTTTAGAAATAAATAATGATGGTAGAATGCAAGAACAGCCAGATGGATGAGGCCAGGAAATAAAACATTAAAAGATTATAAAAACAGAAATCACAGACTTGGAAAACATGTAAAAGCACTTATTTAGCTCAAGGTGGAATCCCTAAATAATAACCTCCATGGCAAAATGAAGGTTTATGTAACAAAAAGTAGTAAACCATTTAAATAAGGTTGTGTAAAAATTATTGATTAATTGAATTTCCTATGCCAGCACATATAAGATCATGTGGACTCCATTTCCAGTTTGTGTTTTGTTAATGTGGGATTAAAATGACTAATTATAACTGATGATTATGCTTATCTGTAACTAAATTTTGTTAAACGAAAAAATCATCACTGGTTTTTCAATTGTAAGTTATAAAATAAACTACTGAAGATAGAATTTCAGGCTTGTATGCAGAAAGGGCAATTTGAAGCCATCAGACAATCTTTTTGCCATCTATCAGTTAAACTGGATAGTTCACCAATCACTATCTACACATTGTCACAAACTCTGACATTTAAAATAAGAATGATGTCTGGAAGCAAAGTTCTAGTTCATTATTTTCTTGTTAATATACCTAACTTTCATTCTGAACTTTGTATTTTTTTCTACTTTAGCTGTTTACGTAATATAACTATAGCTATGAATTGAAGCAAGTCAGAAATATGAAACATTAGTTATTTAAATAACATAGACTTAAAGATAGTGTTGTGAAACTAAGTTTAAAATAAATAAAACAAGCCTGCTGTAAATTCAAAATTAATTTTAACTTTTCTCCTACTTTACATCACTTCTGGCATACTGTCTCGTGTGTGTTTACTTTAAACTTCTAGCTTTATGAACACGTACTTTAGACTATTGACGTACAACTAGTTTGTTGTTACACCTAAATGCTACACAATGGGTTGTCTGTGTTATACTCACTGCAAGGATTGAACCTCAAACTGTTAAACTTCACAAATACATTCCAGAGTGCAAAATAAACTTTTTTAAGTACCACCTGGGTACGATCATCAAAGTTATAATTTTCCTAAATGAAAATGTATTTCCAATAGGTACAAGTTAGCTTTTCTCATTTTGTGCTTCTCTCTGTATGCAAACTTTTCAGAAACGCATGCCACATGCCCTCATCTGCCCTCTGTTTCGCGTTTATCCCTTGGCTCTGTCTGCATCTGGGTATGCCACATATCGATGTCTTTGCTATCACCCTCAATGACAGATTACTTCGGTTTTGGTCTTTGGTTCCCCATCCTCAAGCCTTGGCTGTCTATGCCTTCAGCCAGGATTGGTCTCATCTGTTCCTTTATGTTTACCTTCCTATCAGTTTACTTCATTGGGTGGTCTCTCTCATCCATGCCACTTCATGCAAGGTCCTTCTGATTGCTCCTTACTGGCCCACTCAACCTTTGTTCCCTTGGTTGATCCAACTGCAGGTAGTCTCTCCAATTCCTCTTCCCTTCCATCCCAACCTGCTCCATCAATCCCAGTCATTGGCTCAGATGTGGTGCAGGGCCCTTCCTCAGATCATCTGATCTAATCCTCTCATTTCAGGGGTGTTCTTCAGATGCTTCCAGGGAATAAGCTTCTCCTTCCCTCGCACCGGTCCCTCCTCCATTTCAATGTGATATTCAAGCTATTCAATTTTGTGAGCGGAGGGAGAGTACCTTATCGGAAATTATTATTTTCCTGAATGAAAATGTATTTCTGATAGGTACTTCCTTCCACTCACACTTCCCACTCATTCTCCCCACAACCTTCCAGTGCTCATGTTTTCTGCCAAACTTCGAAGTGATAGTTCGGTAGTGGTGCATTGAGGGAGTCACATGAGTTATGTGATAGAAATGCTCTTTTATTGGTGGAGGGGTGATGCCTGATGCTTTGCGTGAGAGAGATGTGTTGGAACTTGGGATTTCTCCGGTCAGGAAGGACGATCAGCCATGAGATTGAAAGCATCCAGTACATGTCACACCATCAAACAAATTCGATATGTGTGGGCCCAATAAACAAGATCCATAGTGCAAAAACACAGGGATCTGGACCTAATGCCACATTGGTGATTGATAAAAGCTACTATGGTAGAATTGTTAAAATGGATCATAACCAGCCGGTGGCTGGCAAGAGAAAGAAAATGATCCAAACCCCGACAATAGTTCGAGAACAGACCAACAACCCAAAACCTCTTGGTGATCCACCCAGGCACCCTAGCTCTGAAGATATGCATCCATTAACAGATGTAAATCAGGCTGCGAAGGAGGAATCGTGACTCCCATAAACATGTGGGCCCTGTTCAATCACCAATGAAGATTGTCTACAGGGAATGAGGGAAGGGATATAGGAGTATCCAAAGGATTCTGGTCGAGGTTCCATTGATTGTGAAGGACCCATTGATGAAACTGCATACGGGCCCTACCCAGCAGTATGAGAGGGGTCATAGAGGACCACATCCCCAAAAGTGATAGAACCTCGTGAGCTGTAAGTGAGGGAACAGCAGTGCTTTCTGAATGGCCCCTTCAATGGAATCGAGCCGGAGAGGAGAAGGTTGGGCCTGACTGAGATGGGTGTTGAAGAAAACACCCAAATAGATAAGGTATTGGGTAGGAGGCAGGAAAGACTTCTCCAATTTGACCAATGAGCCCATCCTCGCAGCTTCAGCCAGGAGCTGACAAGTGTGACAGGCTGATTCCCGTTCGGAACGAGCAAGAAGAAGCCAGTCGTCCATATAAACATGGAAGCACAACTCCATGGCATGAATATGCCGAGCAAAGGAATGGACCATACAACAAAACGTGTATGGTGCTCAGACTAAGCTGAAAGGTAAGGTGCTAAACTGGTACACAACCCCCTAATGGACAAATTGAAGATATGGACAGGAATACTCTGCCACAGGAATGTGTAGGTAAGCTTTGGAAACGTCATCCAAAGACCTAGAGATAATTCCCACTGAAGAGAAAGGTATGTCTCCATGGTAAAGCGAGGAGTGTGAACATACTGATTGAGATGGGATAAATCGATGACAGGACGCCAGTCTCTGGTCTTCTTGGGAACCACAAACAGGTGGGAGTAAAACCCCTGTGAATCTGGTGGAGCTGGTTTGATAGTCTGTTGTGCGTTGAGGTCCTGAACCACCTCTGACAGACGCCTGCATGCCGAGTGATCCCGAGGATAAGGGAAGGCAACAGGAACACTGGACAAAGGAAGAAGGGAGAGAAAGGGGATAACACATCCCTTCCTGAGAGCACTCTATTAACCCAGACATTGGCGAGAAAAGGTCCCACCAATGAATGAAATTCAAAAAGACATGCCCCCACTGGATCCAAACCAACCATGTAGTCACCAGTACTGCTGGTGGTGGATCGCGCCTTATCGAATAAATCGTCAAACCGTGACACCACGGGAGGGTGGGACTGAAAGAGGTTGAGAAGGGGAAGGTCGGGGGACAGGAACTGGTGCCATGCTCAGCCCAAAATGGTGTCATGCAAAGGTCCTTCAGATAAGGACCCTGGAGATGGGTCCAAAACCGCATCACAGCTCAACTAACATACCATGTTTGAAGCACGAGAGCCAAAGAGGACTGACGAACCAATGTAGAAGTAAGGATGGAGAGGATTTCATCAGAAAACCCCTCAGGGTTCCTATGAAGAGCCTCTGACAGAAGGTGAAGGGAGGAAAGGTACCTTAACAGGGTGATGAGAATGAGACAAAGGTGAAAAAATTGAGCTTGGGTTGGGTAAGTTGAACAGGGTAATCTGGTTTTGCTCCCCAAACAGGTAAAACCAACCTAAACAACTGTTAGTCAATAAAGGAATAGTCCACCTAAGAATAAGCAAGGGTGGAATGATCCAAAGTCCATGTGGGACGAGGCATACTAATGCCCTTCCCCAGTTAAGAGGCAAATGAGTCTGTGTGAAACCTAATATTGGGGGAAAGACTAAACTGGGTCGGGAGGTTGTTTCATGTAAGAAGAAGGTCTAGGGCCATAGGAAACAGGTGTAAAAGACAAAACATCACATACCTGAGAGATTAAGTCTTGAAAGACCAATGACGGATGAGCTGAATCATCAGGTAGTGAACAGAAAGGCACGGCAAACACGAGCTGGGGGGACAAACGATTAAAATTGTCATCAGCCTGGCCTGGCTCAAAAGGCTCAGGAGAAAGTGGGACAGAAGTAGGCGAGAGAGAGGTTGGCTCATGTACCACTCAATCTCTCGGTGATTAAGTGACGATACATACCCCAACAGGTCACCTGGGCCCATGTCTGAAAATCTGTCATCAGATGCTGGTGAGGTGGTGACTGTAACTTCAGAATTCATAAGCGGGAAAAAGCTGCAAACATGAGGAAATAATGCTTTAATAAAAATATTAACTCCACAACTGTTAAGTTTAGTAAATAAAGTTAAGAAAAATATAAAAAATGCAAAAAAAACAACTTCAAAAGAAGTGGTATTTTGGTAGTGCCAGGTACAGGGAGTCACATGCATCACGTGATAGTAGTGCTCTCCTAATGGTGCAGAGGTAACGCATGCTGATTTGCATGAGAGACGTGTTGGAACTCTGGATTCCAATTGAGGGATGATGAAGGCCTGTGGCAAGTGTTTCTGGAAAAGTTGCCATACAGAGGGCAGCACAAAATGAGAAAAGCTAATCTTGTGAGAGGAGGGAGAGTACCTTATCGGAAATTATCATGTGTCAAATACACACACAGAAGTACATTTAGATATGGATCTAGATAAATATCATAGTTAGGTGAATTGGATTAAGTAAATCTATACATCAAAGGGAAGCCATGCTTCTGTTGTAGAAATGATACTAAACATAAAGAGTTATAAGATTAAAAATCTCCAGCTTTCAATACTTCATCAGTATTGCTTTCTAATTGCCATTAGCACATCTCCATTATTTTATTGATATTAATGTTAGTTATATATATATATATATATGCATTAACTTTCTGCATACAGCCAGCATGGATTCAAATCCTGGTCAGACAACAGTTTGTTTGGTAACTTAGAAAGCATCAGCCAAATGATCAAGTTTATAGACAATATAAGCAAAAGAAACCCTGCATTTGAAATGTTTTTTGGTCGTGAAATATTAAGTTTATGTTCAGAGTACACTCCCCTTTATACGGGCTGGGAACAACGAAGTTGTTTTATCTAATACGTGACAACCGTTGCAATATTTTTTATGACAAGAGTGGGTGCTTCTTCAATTTTCCTGTGGCGGACGCAAGTTTTAGGAGCATTTGGCACCATGCATGTGCTAATTCTGCACCCTGTAATAAACATCATAAACATGCTACTACCGGTACTTAGCTGCACTAGTAACAAGTACAATATTCTTACCTGTGCTATTCAGTGGTTGCTGTTAGAGCTGGATAATATTTGGGTTTCACTTTATAAAATGAGCATTATGCTGTTCATTCTGTTTGTGTATTTCTTGGCAGAAGCGTAATCTCATAACAAGAAATCTATAAAAAAGCTAGAATCAAAACAGAGTAGCTTTTCGTACACATCTATTTGCATATATAACTGTATGAACTTTGACATCCAGGATCTCAAATACACTTACATGTGCTAATGTTCTGGATGCAATATTTTGTAAATTTTGAATCGGGTAAAGATACTAATTTTGAAGAAAATTATTATTAATATTTACTTTTATGTTCCATTTAAAGAATGACCTTTAAGAAAGTGTTAAATTAAACCTGTATGTGTCACAGTGTGTGCACGTATTCCTCTGTTGGACACTACAGAGCACGAACATGTGACCTTTTACAATAGGCATCTAACGTAATTTTCTTTTCTGATGTGAACACAGCCATGATTTAACTTACCGAAGTAGATTTTTTTTTTTTCTAATGCATTTGAGTAAATTCTTCCAGTAAAGTTTCAATGAATGATACTATCACAAAATGATGAAGAAATACGAATAAGAGCACATGTAATATTTCACAGGAAAAACAAAAAAAACATCCACAAAGCTTCTTTGGACAATTAAAATCTAGCGATAATTCAAAGTCTTTAAAACTCAACACTGTATCATACAAGGTATGAATTTCTTCAAAAATATTGTTTTAGCATTCTTTAGTTTGAATTATCATTTATATAATTAAATGTTTGTCCACCTATACCTTTTTAAGGCAATTAACATACTAAAACTTGCATCAACCCTACAACAAAACAAGTACTTAAAAAAGACTTATTAACTGTCTGTTCCGGAACGGACAAGAACATTTGGATTAGATCTACATTATATTATTCAAAAATTCAGGTTCTCCCTCTGTGTTATTTTACACATTTAGATACTCATATACATAAGAGTATTGCAAAGTGTCAGGAGCTTACAGAAAATATGAAAGTCTCAATCATTCATGAAGTCTGTAATCCTGAAGTCAAAAATCTATACGAATGTACTCTTTTTTATTTTCATTGATTTATGAAAAACAGTAATGTTGTAGAAACTAAAATGGTATATTACAAAATACATAATAAGTTACAAGAGTTGATTGATCATTTCTCAAGTTCCACAAAAACTTTTGTTGGTATAACTAATGGCGAAAAGTTAAAAACAACATAATTCTAAACTTTTCACAAAATGGCAGTTAGCCTCCAACCTTAATGAGAGGTGATCCTACAGAGCCAAATAGAAAAATGGTAATTGTGTTCAAGGCTAAACTAATGTCACATATATATATAATTGAGAGGTTTGCATTTTCCATCATGTTGATGAACTTCGAATGACTGCTGCCACGGCTCCGTTAGTTTTTCTGTCTTCAGTTTCACCTTTAATTCTGTAGTCAGTAATACTGAAAACAAACTGTAAACAACCACATCGAATACAGCTTCCGTGCTGAAGGAGAGCAGTACCTTCCCATCCTGCACCACTTCTTCCGATAAGGCTTGAGCTACTTG
>NW_013667385.1:188533-190908 GCF_000517525.1 Limulus polyphemus | reverse complement strand
CTACTTGCTTTGCAATTGCATGGTTTCCAAGACTACAAGATAACAGAATGTGAAAATAAGCAAATCACAGATAAATAAAAAAACTTAACAAGCTGGTTCATATAATATAAGATCACTTTCCAGAATGATAAAATTTGAAACCTTTTATTCTTTAGTAGTAGTTTATTTCAGTATAATGTGAAACCACCAATTAATTCTGCAACTTTGTAACTGTATCTCACCTTCAGAAACAATGCACTACATTTTTTTTATTAAATAAGCCAGTTTAGAGTTATGAGCAGTGATGACTCTCAGTAAGTCTCACTTGAGATAAACTTTTGTCTGCTAAACATACATCAAAATACAAGTATTATTTACATGTAAAAAAAAAAGTATACCAAGTATTTTTTAGTATTTAAAAAATCAGGGTTGGGATCAAAATTAAAGTAGGCCAAGAAGAGCCAGTCCTTGGCAAAATGTGCAAACTTTGTATTCAGCACCCTTGCTTATGTAAAGCTGACAGGAAATGTTATTTACCATGTCGATTTTGGTGGCCCCTATCTTTGGCACATGTGACTTACCACAAAGACTGGCCCTCAGGCTACACTATCAAAAGCACAACATTTGCTGTTTGGCCTAAAACTAAGTATTATGAGCTCTCCACATCTTAATCTACTTCTGAATTGTTTTATTCCGACCATAATTACTTATGTAGATTGTTGTACTTCATCAAACACCTACATTATGAATTATTAAAATATGTAATTGTTGTACTTCATCAAACACCTACATTATGAATGATATGATGCATTAAACAGCAGATTATTTATTAAAAAAATAATCTGCTGTTTAATGCATCATCTCTATGTAGATTGTTGTACTTCATCAAACACCTACATTATGAATTTTTAATAAATAATCTGCTATTTAATGCATCATCTCATGTAACACTGTACGCTGTGCTCAGAAAGATGTGAATTTGTTTATACCATTAATATCTCATAATGCTTCGCAGACCCTTCATACTCATGAAATTTCAAACTGGCTTATTCTATCTATGTTGGGGAAGCTTATTTCGGAAGTAATTCACACAACATAAAATTTAATTTATATCAAAATCACTTTTTTAAATATTACTTTTATAGCATCTTCAATGACTTAATATTTAATAATCACAAAAAAAAGTATTTATTTTTTGAAATACACTACATAAAATGAAAATACATTTAATGTTGAAATTTACCTGCCCTGCTCTTGAACTCATTGTCAGTCGATCCAGGGGCTTCATCTCGGGCTTTCCTCTTGCTTTGTCTACTATTTTTCGAAGGGAGGACACTATAACAGTCGGTTGTGGAGCTGAGGTGCGTTTTTCCGAGAAGTCACAAGAATACAGAACATTGTCCACAGTTGTTCCGTGCTCACTGTAGTTAAGCAGTTCAAAATGTTTTGTCAGCTGAAGAAGCAGAAATTTAAACACAAGTTATTAAATATTAATCAACACAAAAGCTCAGAAGTCTTCTCAAAGAATAATCTAAAGTGCTTGTGAATTAATTAACAAATTATACTTTTTCTAGAATCTCAGCCATAAATGATTTATTGGTAAAAACTCTAAAACTAACTGCATATTTGCACGTGAATGAGTCGAATGCCCTAACCACCAGGCCATGCCATGCTTATAAACTAAGGCATATGACAAGAACTATTAACATAGCAATCAAAGTCAGTTGGTCCATCTAGACCATCCCATCAACAAAACTAAGAAATTTAAAAAAAAAGAATCAAATATATATCAACATTTTTTCCCTTAAAATCTCGTAAATTTACTGTTTTTGCTACATCTAAAGGAAACCAATTCTAAAGGCCAACCACCATGTTAGAAAAATAAAACTGTCTTAACACTATGAGTACAATGTGTGTACAATGGGGGTGGGGGCAAAAACCTTTCTTACTAAGCTACATTTAACTCTCTTGCTGCAAAGTTGGTCGAATTGACCAACCTCGTAACCATTTTGTACTCATCATTGTTTCCGTACTATAACTTTTAATACACCTTGTGCATCTTCACAAAATTTGTCAGACTTTTAGTAAACATTAGAAGTCTTTTGTACACAGAAAAACCAAATTTTTATTGAAGTATTTTTACTAAAGACTTGTCCATGAATATATATATTAACACTATTTCTATATACTAGTCCGAGAACAAAGTGATTTCCATGTTAAAATCAAAAATGCTTTTCTTTGTCTCGAATATCTTATATTTAATTTGCATAATCTCTAAACCTAATAAATAAATTTCAAACGTTTTTTTTTTCAGTAAAACTTTATATTTTAGCTGTTATTTTTTTTTCTACCCTAACTAAAAAGAAAAAAAAAAGAAAAAAGAAAGTAAATTAAAG
>NW_013667385.1:185382-188298 GCF_000517525.1 Limulus polyphemus | reverse complement strand
ACAAAATTTTATTAAACTATTATTATTATTTCACCTAATCTAACCATAACTAGTATAAAAAGTTTCTTATTTTTACATTTTAGTTACTTTTATAATAATAAATAAAGAATACACATGAAAAAAATACTTATCTGGGTCTTTTTTTGCTTTCGACTGTCGATAACACTTAACCCAACTATTTTATACTAATGATACTATTACACTAAATATTTCAACTTAATTAAATAATACACCAAAGAACACAGAATAATAATGTGCAAAAAGCAGACACTGTCACATAACTACCACAATTTTTCTGGCTTTCTAACTGTGTGACAAGAGCTGTTAAAACTTCATCTAAGCTCAATGATGTGTTTTCCATGGGAATGAAGCTTGAACTCAAAGCAAAATTGACAATTCTCTTTACAAAAAACAACATAATATAATATGTCATTTGATAGATGAAAACCTTGGCTTTCTATTGGTTAGAAATAATACAGTACTATTGGCAATTTCTGAAAGACAGGATGTGACAAGTGGGCATGGCAAGAGGGATATGGTTGTCTATTTCATGACTCTTTAACCAAATAAGAATGAAGGCTATGGAAATTATGCTTTGCTTGAGGGATGGCGATATTATATTAAGTAATTTATGTTAAAGTTCGTACCTCTTGGAGGGGTGGTAAATAAATTAGAGAAGAGGGGATGCCTAGAAAGCAATTGTCGCAATTCCCACACCTTGGGGAAATTATAGTTTTTTTCTAGTATTGCCTTACAAAAGTAAGAACTGAAAAAGTATATATTATTAAAATATGGATTATTAGTTATGTTTTATGTTATATTTATTGGTATACCATGAAAAAAAAGTAGTTTAATTAAATTTTAAATATAACCCACTAAAACCTTTGACACGTGCAGAAAAACATGTCCATAAAGAGAGGGTTAAAATTTAATTAAACAACATTATTATCAATGTATGTCAATAAACTTGACATCAAACACAGCTTATAATTTATTTCCCTAAATTCAAAAAGAAGTACTTAAATAAATTCTCAATCTTCACTCCCCTATATCATGTGATACTCCTTTGCTCCCAATTGCCCATTTTAGATTTTCTTTCTGCCGCTATATGATCTTCTGAATCTGGCACAAATTATACACTTATAGTATAGTTAACGCAAAGCCATAATGTAAATTTCCAGCCTCCAAGCTCCTTGCTTTACTGAGATATATACAAGACAGTCAAGTCCACATGCCCCATCCCTTTTATTCTATTAGATTTTTCAAAAAATGTCAATAATTCTCTTGACATTTGCTACTGGATTGTATATAACCAACAGAGGGAGAAGATTCCAATTTATTACATTCCTATAAGGCTATATTGTTCCACATGACATATTTTGAAATTTTCAACCTCAGTATTGTTTACTATTTTGCAGATCAGTTTGACCAAATAATGAAATTTTTTAACCCAATTATAGTTTAGTTAGAAAACCTGTTAAATTACAGTAGGTTTAAGACATTCTATATTTTTGTGTGTAATAATATTTCATGTTATATATTGCATATTTGAAATAAATAAAAATTATTTCATAAACCACAAACAACAGTTCAAAATAGCAAGTTTTAAGTTACTTCTTACTACTACTTAAGGAGTGTCTTAGTCTTAAAGTAGACTAAGACTACTACTTAGTTTTCTTTAGGTTTATTTAGTATTTCTATGTGGTGGTTACAAGGTTGGTCAAATGGACCGAGCCCAGATACACAGTTATGATAGAGAAAATAACATAAAATACAAAGATTGACTAAAAAAAATGTTTATATTCATTTAGGAGGTCCTAGAGGTTATGCAAATGAAATATAAAAACTGCTAGATGAAAAAGGTATCTATTTTTAACATGAAAATCACCTCGCACTCCGACTGACTCAGCAAAGGCTTTGTATGTTCACAAACAAATCTTTAATACAATTATTTAATTAAAAAATCATATTTTTTTGTAAAATTTACTAAAAGTATACCAAATTTCCATGAAGGTACACCTAGTAAATTTAGTTATAGTACGTATACTTTCATGGTTACCTGGTGGTTACAAGGTCAGTCAGAATGACTGAACCCATGTGCAGAGGGTTAATCTTGAAGGTCACTTAACTGCTATTAACTACATACATAACAGATCAGCTCACCTCATCATAAAAAATGCATGCATGTTTAGCTGATACGTAATTACAGTGTCCATAGTTGGTCAAACAGACATCCATATCGGCTCCTGAAGTGTTTGTTGAAAGAAAAATGAGTACATGATCAGTTTTTGTTTCTTACCAATCTGAGTGTGTGTTTCATGTAAAAAGTGATTTTCAAATTTAATTTATGCTACAATTGCTCAATAAAAAACAAAGAAACAGATATGCATTAATATTTTAATACTGCTTTACCTTATGCAGCAAGAAATGTTACACCCTACCTGTAAACATTATCATATATCTCACAATAACAATAATAATTTAACAATTGTTTTTACATAAACAGTTAAGATACTAGGAAAAAAAAAATATTTCAAACCATAAAACAAAACTTAACCATCAAATGTATTTATGGCACCTCACACAAACTTTTATCTCTTATGACACTACTATACTTGATCAACTTTTCAATGATAACAGTTGTATACAAGTCAACTGAAAGCCCTATAAAAGCTGAAAAAATAATACATTTTAGAAAATTATATAAAAATTGAGATTAAAAAATCAACAAATTTTATTTAAAAAAAATTGTGACCACATGGCCCACTTCAACCTTACAGTCTTTGTTTCCTAACCATTTATACGTTTCGTTAGTAAGTAAACAGTTCCTTTATTGAGAAGTAACAACTGATTCCGGAGCTTTTCTTCCAGTGAATCTTCTAACTGTATATGTAAGTATGCTCAAGTGATATTCCT
>NW_013667385.1:176613-184629 GCF_000517525.1 Limulus polyphemus | reverse complement strand
ATATGTACACACATTCCTATTTATTCTGGCTGATTACTTTCTACCAGTATATGTACACACATTCCTATTCATTCTGGCTGATTACTTTCTACCAGTATATGTACACACATTCCTATTTATTCTGGCTGATTACTTTCTACCAGTATATGTACACACATTCCTATTCATTCTGGCTGATTACTTTCTACCAGTACGTGTACACACATTCCTATTTATTCTGGCTGATTACTTTCTACCAGTATGTGTAAACATATTTATATGATATATCTGCATGTAAGTGCAGTATTAGTCAACTTGGGGCCTCAGGCAAGCATTCAGTATGACTGGTTATCACTTATCTGTGAATATGCTCCCGTTACATCGTTACGTAAACATGTTCACACTACATGGCTGAAACCAATCTGGTTATTTCTTATCTATATATACATGTGCACATGTTCACACTATATCACTACGTAGTCAAAATAAATCTATATCTGTGAACATATTCACTTATATATAACTACTGGGACAATATCAGCCTGCTTTCGTCAAAAACTATAGTAAAAACATCCCAGTATGGTCAGTTTTTATCGGATTATTTCTTTCTGATCTTTCAGGACATCATATGATGTTGAAAGTGATGTATGTGGAAATTCTAACACATGGCTGGCCATTACATAAGTCTGGAAGTAAGTACTTCAGGACCATTACATCTTGACAAGTTAACATTTTCCTTAAGTTAAGATGTATTTCTGATAGATATTCACCTCCTCACGCAATCAGCTACCTTTCTCAGCACATCTGCCAAAGAGATTTGCATGCTACTAGCCTTGAGGCAACTCTTATTGAATTTCAAGTAAATTGAGGCATTACATGATGATGTCATCATGTAAGAAAAGCCCCCACCTATAGAAGGTTAACACACTTCCGTGCTCACTAACTCCCCCTATGCATTCGCACTCATGAATCTTCATTCTTTGACCATTTATGTAAGAAAACGTGCACCAGAAGTGGGGAGGACAAGTTGGAATGTGTCAAGAGATGAGTATCTATCAGAAATACATTTTAACTTCAGAGATGATAATTCACATCTTCACACAGATTATCTAGAATCCCACATTAATAAGGTGGAGGGATAGGTGTGAAAATATACCTAGATGAGCACCCTTCAAAAACATCCAAAGGATGCCCATGGGGTGTGTCACCAGATGTCAGAGGCTCTATAGCAGCACACCTATAGGAGACCACATCTTGTCTCAAGCAGGTTAGACCTTTGCCTGTACAGGAAAAGGGAAGAGGCATAGAAGCCAAATTTGCGTTGTGTGGACAGGCAGAATTAGAAGATGACTGTCCGAATACTTGGACACAAGTTGTCGGACAGCTAATGTGTGTAGTGTGATTGGAGCATATTCAGAGGGTGCCTTGTGTGCTCCTCTCAATCTACCATCAGATTCTAACGGACAAACTCCAGCTGCAGAAGAAGGGCATGCTGTTATGTAATATGGATAATTGAGTATGCTCCAACTCTACCATCAGATGCTACACGACAAACTCCAGCTGCAGAAGAAGGGCATGCTGTTATGTTATATGGATAATTGAGTATGCTCCAACTCTACCATCAGATGCTACAGGACTAACACCAGCTGTGGATGTTAGAGATACATCACAGGTTTGTATAGAGTGCTAGCCTCAACTCTACTGTTAGATTTTATGGGACTTACACCAGCTGTTGGAGGAGGGCACATTAGTCAGGTAGTAAGTACTAGTATAGTGTGTGGACACCTCGACTCAACTGAACATAAATAGGTTGCAGGAGGAGGGCATGTGAAACAGATATATGTGTTGGTATTTTATGGTGAGTGGTCACAACAACTCAATTGAAAAGATACTATGGAATATTAATGGCTGAAGACGGCTTGAATGGGTAATGAAGAAAAACTTTAATATACGTTTAACATAACAGTATAACTTATATTAAAGTTTTTCTTCATTACCCATTCAAGCCGTCTCCAGCCATTATTAGTCTCAAAGTGGGTTCCTCGTCATCGAATTTGAATACTATGGAATATATTCTATTTGCAGTATTGATTCATATTTATCATGTACTCACATCAAGTCTACTGAACAAACACTGGTTGCAGGAGAAGGGCATAGTTGTTTAGTGTGTACTCACCTCAACTCTACTGAATAGAATATGGCTGCAGGAAGAGGGCATGTGTGGCTTTAATGGTGTATCTGATTTATATGATGGGTAACCCACACTACACTAATGGTGTCACCACCCCCACTTCTCACTGTATTGGTATTCCATGTTTTAGCTCCAGCAGTTGAGTTCCAATCTGTGAGGATTCTACAAACTCCACAACCCCAGAAGTTGGAAATTGATAAGTGGCAAGGATCTCCCATGCTTCACTCAACAGGGGGATGGGGAGAATTTATGTAGGGGAGACATGGAGAAGATATCCAGATTCCCATCAGTACTTCAATCTGGAAAGGTCTTTTACCAGAGACAGTGCAGTGGATAATTGATCACAAAGCCCTATTTTTAATAGCCAGCAAGTGTGAGCCAGAGAAGTGGGCAGAATGTTTCCCTGGTGCTGGCTTTTTCCATGTTAGTCCATGGAATAGATAGAGTCTGGATCAGGCAATAGAGTGAATGTATATATATACCATGAAGATACCTCAAGTGGTCTTGTGATACACCCCCATCTCACGGTGAACACAAGTAGAGCCAGGGTGGATGATACAAGCATCTTATGCTATCTCGACTCAATGCATATTTTGGGTACGTATACCCTTGGAGATAACACCAGCCACCTGGTGAGGTCCTATGTAATGAAAGAGGAGCTCTGAAAGACAAATAGTACATATTATTCTCAGAGGCAATGGGGTGGTAGAAGAATGGCAACTTTGGAAGCCAAAAACTGTGTGAAGATAAAACAGCCAGAAGGTGTACAGAAGGAAATGAACATGTGGAGAGAGTCCACATGCCTGCCAGAGCTTGTCTAAGGGCTGTCAAAGAAGAGATGTAAGATAATGAAAAAGGAAACAAATCAACTTTGAAGAAAAGGGAAACAGTCTGTGGACACTCGTATCCTGAGACAAACATGTCAACAAAGGAGTCAACAGATCCATCCCATAAAGGAAGAAGGAGAGTTCCATGGAATAAGAAGGGTCCCAGGATAGGGACATACAAATGCAGGGTAAGAGATGGAAGGAAGGGAGCTAGTAGAGAAATATGGTGTATTTCCCAAGTGGACTGAGGAGAATGAAAGTGCTGAACAGAATGGAGAGGACAGGGGAAGAAACGTCTCTTAATGCCACAAAAGAAGAAAGGCCATAGACAGGGCCACCCAATAAATAGGAAAGGCTGCGACCAAAAATCCATCAATGCACAGTGAGGTAAGAACAGGCAGAAAGGATTACTGCCAATGACAAATACAGTATAGTGGAAGAATAACAAGAATGTGATAAGAATAATGCCACACGAGTGGAAAGTCCAGCCCAATATGTGACAGGTTGGATAAATTTCATGTATGAGGGTGGAGAGAGGATATCCCTCTATGAAGAAAGGAAGAGTGAGAAGCAAAAGAGAGAGATGGGATAAAGGGAAGAGGAATAGGAAGGAGGTCCAAATAGCAAACAGATCAAGACTAAGATGATCAAAGGGGCACCAACAATAGGGCCCAAGAAGGAGAGTAGTATGTAAATCCAAGGACTAGAAGGTGGAGACGAATAAAGGAGTAGGTAAAAGAGAAAGAGGTAAGACCAGGCATGGCTAAGAAATCGACAGCCTAAGAATAAGGAATAGAGGACCATAAAAGAGGAAGCCTGGAGTTGAGAAGGGTAGCAAAATCATCCAAGATAGATGTGTTCAACAAAGGGTAAACCCCACAAAAGATCTGGGAATGTAGAGGCTATTTTGTTGATAAGATAAGGACTTTCCGAGAGATGTGGTCTGCTAACAAGATTAAAGCTCCTGGCAAAGGAAATGAATGGGCTTAAAAGTGTATGATTAATGCCCAAAAGAAAAAGGCCCTGGTACAGGAGCCACAAGGATGATTGTAGCAGGAAAAGAACATGAAATATGCTGAGTGGAACATAACCAAGTGAACTCTCAACAGGGAAAGTAATGGAAACATATTCAAATACCTTGATATGGAGTGAACTCTTGTTTAGCATACAAACATTGAAAAATCACGAAGTTGAACATAAAAAAAATCTACTAAAGAGCATTACAAAAACGTGTTAACATGAGTACTGCCAAACGAGAAGTGATAGTTAAGTAGAATCGAACAGAAGGAGTCACATACGTTAGTAGTGTGTGTTTCACTCTTATTGGTGGAGGGTTGGCACACAATTATTGAATTGCGAGACACATTTGAACCAGTTGATTGTAAGATACATGAGAGTTCAAGGCTTCTGGCATGCAAAAAAAATTTTTTCATATAGAGGGCAGCACTGAACGAGAATAGTTATTTATGTGAGAAGAGGTAATGTACCGTATCAGAACTTTTAATTGATGATGTGTGTATTTTTCAACACATCATGGATAACATATTTGGTGTGTGGGTAGACATCTCTTCAAATGGCCAAAAGTAAAATGTCTTTAGTTAAGCATATGGTATTGTCCACTTTGGAAATTGTACTTTAGTGATAAAGTGAGTGCCACAGTTGAGAATTCTACAACTTAGACATCCTTTGCATAAGTACATATTCTTCTTGTAAAATAGCTTATCACCCTAAGACATTACACAACTAAGACATATCCAAATTCCAACCTAATTTCTAAAATGTTACCAATATTTCAGTGAATGCCACACTGTACAAATGATTCATAAATTCTAAATTAATAGCATTATTTTTGATGCTACTTAAACAACTGTATTTCAAAGATTTTTTTTCAGCATAACAATGTAACCTAGATCGTAAGTAATATCTTTACGGGTTCCATGATACTTTCCCTTTAACAGAATTTAAACATTATTTCGTTCAAGCCTGCACTATAATCAGTTTTCAAAATAATGACAATAAGAAGAAAAATATCTTTAAATTAACGATTAGCGATTTCTATAACATCATCATTATATTATGAAAAGTAATGTTGACATCAAAACAACTCTTTGGAAAACATCAATCAACTCACCTTTTCCTATTGTCAATGTTCTATATGGCATTGGAACAGTAGGTCCCCTAAAAACCGGACATACCACAGCTCTGGCACTAATGTCCGATGACTCTGATAAAGCAACAGTATAACAGATGCACATTACTTTACATACTAAGATCATGAAAAGACGTAATGGGCTTGGAATTACAGTAAAAAATTTCAAGTAACATTTCTGAAAACTGGATGCTAAAGTTAGTTAAAAATAGAAGGGTTAGTGATATAAAAACATGTTTTCATTATTAAACTTCAGTGATATATGACAGTCTATAATTAAGGACTTGTATTGTAGTAATGCTACAGGAACTGTTACTAAGGCATTGTTATGTGGCAAGATTATTATTATTAAAGGATAATAATATAAAATCATGTTCATCATGAGGGTAAAGTAGTATCATATTTATTGTTTTCCCTCTCACAACAGGTCAAAGTGTGCATGTCATGACCTATTAAAAGAGTTACATTTAAAATTTAATTAAACTACTTTATTATCGACGTTTACAAACAAACTTTGCATCAAAATGTAGTTAATATATTATATTTCAATCTAAGTTTCAATTTATTAATGTTACAAGGAAATATTTTAAAAATCCTCACTCTCCCCTCATATGAGAATCGTGACATTTGTTATCTAGATTTTCCACCTTCTCTCTGAAGTATGGAATTTAATGTAAATTACTCATTATAATACAGATATTACTAAGGCAAAGTCTAATTTTTAGAGCCTTCAATCTTACTTGTTTATATAGTCTTAAACTGGAAAATCTCACCCACTTGCAACGCCCACCTGTCACATCCTCTCTTTCACAAATTACCAAAAATTCTCTCTGACATATAATACTATATTATAATCAATAGAAAGGCAAGGTATTAATCTATCCCATGACATATAATGCTACATTGTTTCCAGTACAGGATACTGTCTCTTCTGTCTTCACTTTGAAAGTTTATCAAGTGGTGTTCAGTTCAAGCAGCAAATGGAATTAATTTAATTTCCTTTTGTCCTAGTTAGAAAGTCAGTTAAATTATAATAGTTATAGGCCAATGTTTGCTTTTAGTAGGTGATTATTCTGTGTTCTTAGGTACATTACTTCAGTAAATAAAAATTATTTGGCATACTATTACCATCATTATAAAAAATATGGCTCAAATTTCATTGGTAATCAACAGCAGAAAAACATGAGGTCAAAGGTAAGTTATATATATCTTTTGTTTTTTCATGTTTATTCTTTATGAATGGTTACAAAAGTAACTAAAATGTAAAAATTAGAAAGATATTAGGCTAGATAAAGTTAGATTAGGTAAGATAATGAAATAATAATAATAAAAAGTATGCTTGTGATCAGCTTGTGTGTTACATCATTCAATACAGTAACATAAGCTATGCCTTAACCAAGCCATTTACATCTTGTGTGGTGGAATTATTAGTTAGACAAGGTTTAAAAGGGCAATAAAATAATATAATTAAGTATAAACAGATGTAGACTTTTCTAGTCTTAAGCTATTTAAGATAAACAAATGTACTTTCCTGTTACAATCTGCAGTCATTCTAGAAAGGAAAAAAGGGCAAGTTAGATATATTTTGTATTTTTTATGGTGGTTACGAGGTCAGTCAAATTGACCGAGCACACATAGAGTTAGGGTAAAGAAAATAAAAGATAAAATATAAAGTTTTACCGAAAACAAAAGAGTAGTCAACACCCTACCTCCATAAGTTCACAGACAAATCTTTAGTAAAAATACTTAATCAGAAAACCTGATTTTTAATGTACAAAAAAAGTGTTTCATGTTTATTGAAAGCCTACCAAATTTTATGAAGATACAAAATATATATTAAAAGTTATAGTACGGAAACTGATGATTACTTCGGTGTTACAAGTTGAACAATCATATCAACCAACACCTATGGAAAAAATTTAAAAACATGGTAATGTAGAATCATGTTTATTATTAAGATCCTGTGATATAGCATCTCTATTACCATGGTATGGTAATATAATAATGTATATAATATTAAAGTCCAGGTAAATAACTAATTTAAAGTTGTGGACAGACTAATCTAAAGAAATACTTTAGAAAAACTGTGTTTAGAAACCAGGAGATAGTCATTTCAGTGACAGTTGTTGCCTTCTTCAGAAACCACTGATAATTATGTTGATCATTTAACATTAACTTTTCCTCTCTTCTCTTACATTCCTACACTTACACTATTTTTCATAATTTATGTCCATCTTTCACACACTTCCTCAAATGTAATTACTATGCATCACAGAATATGTTCACAATTATATTTGGAACACCTTCACTATTATTGAAACTGTTTGAGAGTATTGTTAATGACTGTAACTAGCATACTTTGGAGAGATTTTGAGGTTAAATACACTGTCAAACCTCAACAACTACATACACTACAGTTCAGCATAAACACTATCAAACTTTAACAGTTACACCCACTACAATTCAACCCAGGCATTTCCAATCCTCAACATGCACAAGAGTTCAGTGAGTTTATATTTACCTGTTGTTGAGTGTGGACTTCCAGGTTTTTTTAATACCGAGGCCTGTGGTACCAGCTGCTGAAGTCTCTGCCATGCCAGTATTCTGACAAGTTGTTCGTCTAGTTTACTAAGATCCATGTCTGTAAAAAAAGCAACAAACTTAGCATTGATCACAGTCTTTTAAATAACTATCACCTGAAGGCAGAGTAAAAGCAGATTAAAGTTAGTATTTGGACCATATTTATCTTATTATTATGCTTCATCTTAATACAAAATCATAAAAGTAGTAACACATACATTTTTCATATTACTATATGCAAATGTCTGCTTAGATTCCCTGAAACCAAAATGGTATAAAGCTGCTTATTA
>NW_013667385.1:173245-176208 GCF_000517525.1 Limulus polyphemus | reverse complement strand
AAGGCAGCTAGTCATCACCACCCACCGCCAACTCTTGGGCTACTCTTTTACCAACGAATAGTGGGATTGACCGTCACATTATAACACCCCCACAGCTGAAAGGGCGAGCATGTTTGGTGTGACGGGGATTCGAACCCGCGACCCTCAGATTGTGAGTCGAGCGCTTTAACCACGTGGCCATGCTGGGCCCCCGATACGTAAGAGCTCTAATTTTTGGTTTGGGATGTTGGTGCATATGATTACTTTTTTTCCCTGTAGGGTAAGAAATGCATAACCAAAAACACTACTATCAAATTTAAAGTTTACAATCTCTCTATATTATACTATTCAGAACACCTTTTTTGTCAGTCTCAAACTGACCTATGATACTCCAAGTTTATTGCCATGAATATTTTAACTAATTATTTTGCTTCAGTTCAAATGCAGAAGTAATCTGATCCTCTATCTAGCCAGTTATATAAAATTATTGCAACTTAATATTTCTCCATAATTACTTGAACCACAAAACACAACTGGGACTTGTATTCTACAAGCGTAAAGCCTACCAAAAGTGACTAGGGCAAGTACTACCACCCCCATAGTATACCCTAACCTCATAGATCATAGCTAACTAGAATAAATAAGTTTGTGAAATCAAGCTTGACCAAAAAAGAGGCAGAAGAGTGCAGTCGAGGGAGTCGATTGTCAGTAACTTCCTTTGTGAGCCAATCATAACTAAGATCATTCATGAAATGAACTTGTGACATATTCATATTGGTAAATATAAGTTAAATTAACAACTTCTAATATATATAGAAAAGCCAGCGCATTTTGGTAACACTACATTTCAACAATGGCTTTTATGTCATTTTGCTTATCAACAAAGATATAACCTAATATTGTTGTTTGTGTATGTACTGAAAGCATAAAATGAAATGTATAGACAACAAAACTAGAAAAATATTTGTTGATTTATTAATTTAGTCTCCATTGGTTAAATAGGTTTGTTTTTATTAAAAATGTTGGCAAAATAAGAGAAAATAGCTTAATTCAGAAACAGTTTAAGATTAGAATTGAATCAATATTTTTACTTTCATTATAAATTTTATGCACATGGTTCTAGGCTAGGTGATTCACATCACCATCCTCCTCACAGTCCCCTTGCACCCCCTTCACTAAAATTGTAATGGGCAGACAGTAATCAAACTATTCTATCTGGATAAATCCATTTTGGATTTTATGATCCCTCTTTTTTTTTGAGAAATCAAGTATGACATGACACACACTGGCTTTTTCATAAGTTAGATTTTAGCAAACACATCATTCCTTTGCTTTCAGTTGAACTTTACACTGTATTTCATTAGAATACAACAAAAATGAACTGATAACATGTTTTAGAATAAGACTTCCTTCCCAAGTACTTACACATTTTGTTTAAACCCCAGATTATTTGAAAAGGATGAGCTTAAAAACTAAAAGCAGAACAGAAAAGAAAAACCATAATAACATACTTCAGAGATTTTATACCAGTACAATTCCTCAAAGATTTCTGGACACCAGATGAGTGCTCTACCAACTGGGTTAAAAGGGTTAACCCATTACCATCTGCTAATAAGGCACAACTACCATATTCTTCCCATTATCACAAACAAGGTCCCCCATTGGATGACAGTTTATTTTGTGGCAATTTCAATTTTATTTATTGTTTCCAAGGCTCAGATTCAAACCTGAGACCTCACACACACCACGTGAGTGTTTTACAACTGAACTAATGGGTTAACCCACAAGGGCTTGCTGGTAAGGCACTTTATAACAACTAAAAGGTACCAAGTTCTTTCTCCCCTCACGAACAATGTCTATTCTCGGACTTGTATCAAGGTCGTGGTATAGTAATTTAAATTTTTATTATTTCATTTGTTTGGATTGAAACCCAATTCCTCTTTCACACCAAGAGAGTGCTCTTCCAAATGAGCTAAAGGATTAACTCACTTGCACTTGCTAATAAGGCATTTTTCAACAATTCAAACTGGCACATTCTTCATCTATCACAAACAAGGCCACACATTGGACACTAGTTTACTTCCTCAGCTCAGATGCAGAACTGAGACTCTCACATATCAAACAAGTGCTCTTTTAACTGAGCTAAAGGATTGACCCACAAACACTTACTCGTAAGACATTTTTTTTAAAACTCAAACTACCACAAATGAAACTGACTTTTATGATTTCCAAATGACTTAATATCAGATACAAAGGCATTTCTTGTCAGTATTACATTCTTTTTAGGAAATTTAAAATAGTCTCTCTAGCAGAATGTAAAGTGAAGAAAATCAAAATGACATATTAGTTGACATAAATTTAAAAATGTATGAAACTAGTAAAATGCATGGGAAAAAAGTATATCAAAAATATTAAAGTTTATTTTATCACCCATTTTTTTTTACACTTTTCCTTGCTTTTTATTGTATACATTTTTAATTTCTATTTATTTGTCCTGGTCAAATTTCCAATTTTCTAGCTTGTATTGTTTTCACCCATTTTCTGTTTCAACTTTATTTAGATAGATAGTCTTTGCACTCTTGAAACTGATGTACTGAAGTTTTGTTTTTTTCTTAACATTTAAGCACATCCTTGAGATACGACAAACAAAGCATTTCGGGTTAGAATTTAAGATTCTTTTTACTGAAACGCTTCTAATTACATTAACTAAATAATGTTATTTATAACATAAATATAAGAATTAGAACAATTTTCAGTAATATAAGTTATAGTTTTTGCATATACATGTCTATGAAACTGCAATAAACAAACAAGTCCCTTAACCACAGTTTGTCTGTTAATACAATCATCTATTTAAACAGGGTCCGGATGACAAGACCACAGTTTGTCTGTTAATACAATCATCTATCTAAACAGGGTCCGGATGACAAGACCACAGTTTGTCTGTTAATACAATCATCTATCTAAACAGGGTCCGGATGACA
>NW_013667385.1:169152-172557 GCF_000517525.1 Limulus polyphemus | reverse complement strand
CACCAGTTCAAAATAATTTCTTACGGTGTTAGAAAGATACTTATGCAGTTTAACATATTTTTACTTACAATTACAGCTACCTTTGCCATCATCTATGTAAGCCTATAACATACTGTTTAAACTGCTGAAGAAGGACTGGTTCCTCCAAGGGGCAATAACAGCTTAACTGAGTCATAGAAAAACATACTAACTTATACTTTTATGTTAACCCAATATAACAGAGCTCGCATCCACAAAATAATTCTCAGATGACTTGGTGTACTTGTCTATAACTGCTTTATTAGTAATGTTGGTTATGATAATTTATTTTGAAGAAAATATTAATATATTTAAGTTTTACCTGGCATCTGGAGGGCTCCATCAAGAGTGCTGACAACATTGGACTGACATGAACCATTATGTTTATTTCCAACTGCAATCATTTGTTTCCAGATTGTGCCGTTAGCACTTAGTGAAGACTGTGTCAGTCCTGTCGTAACAGGATGTTCTTGTATAATTACAGAAGAAGGTGTGGTAACTCGACATTCTGAAGACAAAGAGGCTATACTGCGAACAACCCTTGTAATGACGGCATTGGTTTTACCCGATGTAGAAGAGGTAGGTACAGGTGTACTTTTTCCCACTATCAAAGTCTGCTGAGAATTATCCTCTTGTGTGGTTTGATTATTGTTTGCGACAGCAATACTGTTCCCGTCCTGAACTTCATTTCTAATCTTACATGTACTCAAGCTGAGATTTTCATCTAACCTTACTTTAATTTTTGCATGATCTGACTGGACATATTCACCATTTGCGATAATGCTGTTGTCCTTAAACGTCACTGAACCATTGTTTTTTTTAACTAAAGTATGAACCACTGGATTGATACTAGATAATCCTAGAAATGTCTGATGGTGTGTCAAATCTCCATTCAGGAAAGTCTTGGTTTCACTAGAGTTCTTATCTAAAAGTGTCGAAGATGGACAATTTGTAACTGGATGAGATGATGAGACAGTGCTTGATGATGAGGATATGTTGCTACTTGTCATACAGGACAATGGTTTTGCACTTGAGACTGGGCTAGTTTCACTCGTAGATGAGGCTTGTTTTTTAACCAAATGTTTTGCAATACTAGACTGTAAGGTCACTAAGCTGGTTAACCACTGTCAAAAAATACCATAGTTACTATAGTTAGAACATCTGAGTTAAACATTGATTTATAATGGTATTTAAACATCTTAAATCTACTTTGAATAAAATAAATATCTTAGAAACATATTTCACTTTAACTAGATACAAGTAATTTTCTAGTCCAACTTTAATGCTCAATGATAGAATTAGGTAAGTAACTAATTAGTTAATATAACTGATTACTTATGAGCATCAAGTACATTGCTTAGTTTCACAGAAAATTATCAGTTAACCAAAAGTTTTCCTAAACTGAAAATGTATTTCCAATAATACTAACTTCTGGTGACACTACAGCTATTTCTCAAACTCCAGAGTTTTCACTCTTTGCCCATCTAAGCATTGAAAATGCTTGCTCCAGTCTTTTATACCCCACTCAAATGCCCTTGGCAAATTTCTCCACCAACTTCAATGCACCCTCTATCTAGGTACTGTATATAAGCACCTCATTCAGATAATGTAATAATTTTTTTGAGACATAAACCGGCTTTTAGTGGGGAGGTAGGACAAGAGAGTGTGTCAGCGGAGGTAAGTATTATTGGAAATACATTTTCAGTTTAGGAAAATGTTTACTTCTAAAACATATTTACAACCACTGGCATTATAGTTAGAATCCAACATTAAGAAGGTGGAGGGGCTGGTGCAGGTATGAACCATACAGAAAGTGTCTGTATAGAACAGGAGTGTACCAAGATAATGATAGCACAAGAGTGGTGAAACCGTACTACATCCAGAACAGGTATGCTCTTCCCCTGGAACTCAGTTCCTATATCAAAGGTGGAATAGAAAATGAGTAATCATCAGTATAGTCCAGCCCCAACCAGATAGCTGAGGTTCCACAACTCGGGGGGTTGGAATTAAGGGGTCTTGGTCTCTATATCCCACATTGGCTAGGGCTATTGGACCGCAATGTTATATATACTTTTGATTGGATCCCAACCTGTAGCCATAGAGTGATGCATTTTGCACCAGCGGAATCATTACGAGAAAGTAAGCAACACCAAACTGTCAAACTTTCTCCTCCACCTGAAGAAGTCCAAAAGACAACACCCCGGGCTCGGAATGACAGGATTGTGTATGCCGTACTCAACCAAAGGAACAGAACTCATCCGGTCTGAAATTATGAACATTCATCCTCACTCCCCAACCAAGTAGGCAAGGAGTATTCTGCTTGCCCACGGAATTATGGAGAGGACATGGAACATGTGCTCAACCAAGGACCTATGATAGGACAACTTCACATTTGGAATTATGAGGAGATAGTGCACCTCCTTCCATGAACAATATATGAAACCAACATTGATCAAAGAGAAGGGCCATGCACTTCTCAACTGGATAGCTTTGTGTCAAATCTAAACCAGAATTATGAGTATGCTCCCACGAAGGCAAGCTTGCCACTCCAACTGACATCTGGGAAAAACATCCAGGGACCCAAATAGGAGGGCCCTCAACTTTGTCCTCTTCTCAAGAGTGAAGGAATACACTCAAACACTCTGGAGGAATATATTCTTTCTGCCACCCCAGCGACCGGAAACTGGGGGTGGTAAGGACTCCCGAGCTCCACTAGTAGAGTCTGGGGGGTAATATATGTTGGAAAGTCCTGAGGAACTGTGCAAGTTCCCTACATTTTTAAAAGCAAACCAACCCTGATTTATTCAACCTGACGATCGACAGGATTCTCTTTAGCTTTACTCATGATAGTCCATGAGTGGCGGTCCATAATAATTAGGTAATACCATCCGGTAGGTGCCTATATGGTCTTATGGAACACCTCATTTCGACAAAGCCTGTTGCAACCTGTAGTATTGATAATGAAAGTGGTTGCTAGTGCAGAATTGAAAAGAGAAAGCATACCTGTCTGGGCAACACTCACCACAGAGTGGGATCCAGTGAAAAATAAAGGGACCCTGGAAATAAAAGAGTATATGACTGAGGAAAATACCTCTGGTTAAAATTTAACAAATGTGGTCAAAATAGCTACAGGGGGTAGTCGAAAACTCTCAGAAGAGGAAACTGCCAGATCATATAAGTAATGATATAGGAAAGTATTAGGAGTAGTCCACATACCAGCCCGCATAATGTTTTCCAAAGGGCAATCCAACCGGGCAGCTAATGATAAGACAAATCTGGTTAGATGCGACATGCAAAAGATTCCTCTCCTGTAATGATAATCTATTATAGACCAAGGGAATCAACTTACGAAGCCACCTCATTAGGGTAATGAGAGATAAGTCACGA
>NW_013667385.1:166598-168117 GCF_000517525.1 Limulus polyphemus | reverse complement strand
TGAAGATAAACTCCTCATCCCTGAAGAAATGCATCTGTGAACAGATGGATCTCAAGACAAGGTGGTGAAATGAGTACCCCAATAGTACTGTTGTTCCGATCCAACCACCATTTGCAATTGACAATGTTACTCCTGAGTAACGAGACAGGATGATCCAAAGTATCAGAATGCATGATCCATTGGTTGCACAGTGACCACTGAGCAAACCTCGTATGTTCTTGTCCAAAAGGAATGAGAGGCTCAAGGGATGCCCACATCCCCAAAAGAAAGAGAAGGAAACATAAGTAAAAGCCTGATGGCTCTTTCCATGGCTTGAAGCCTGATAGGGGTTGGTTGAGTGCAAGTATTGAAAAACACACCCAGATGGATGAGGTACTGTGTCGGTGACAGAATAGATTTCTCCAGTCTGATAAGGGAGCCTGCTTTTATGGCTTCTGAAAGGAGAATCTGTGAGTGTTGTTCTGCTAATTGATGGGATGGTACCAGATGGAGCCAATCGTCCATATAATGATAGGTGCACAGGCCCAAGAAATGCAGATGATGAGAAAAAGCTCGAACAACTCTGCAGAAGACATAAGGTGCTTATGCAAGACCAAAAGGTAAAGCCCTGAACTGCAGCACCTAACCCTTGTGCACAAATCTGAGAAACCTCTGGGAAGATTCTGCTATGGGAATATGGAGATAAGCGTCGGTAACACCAACCTTTGTTAATCAGAGTCCTGGTGCAAAGTGCTATTGTAGGTTGACAAAAAGACTACATTGAAAAGCGAGGAGGATCTAAAAATTGGTTGAGTTGAGACAGATCGATAATTGGGCACCAATCTTCTGTCTTATTTGGTATAATGAATAAATGGGAATAAAATCTTGTAAGATCAGGATCGACCCTCTCTACTGCCCTTTTGACTAACAACTCTCTTATGGCCTGGGAACGAAGCTACACTTGCCGTGGATCTGTGCAGATAATGGTGGAGGTGATGTAAACTGAATGACTATCCCTGAAGCCAGAACATGGAGTACCCATGGATCCCTGGTGAAAGAACTCCAGATGTCCAAAAAGTGATGTAATCATGCTTCCCGGCCCAAGAGGTAGTCACTGATGCCATTGTCGATGGTCTGCCAGAGCTGAAGATCCTCGAGAATATGGACAGACTCTATTATGGGAACCAATAGACCTGCGAACTGAAGTAGGGATCAGAAAACACTATGAGCCAACACTCTCAAATTAGTGCCAGAAAGGCAAGAAGCCAACAATGATAAAGAAGAATGTAAACCAGCTGAATCAATTCCTGATTTTAACTTCTCTGGAACTCCGGAAAACAAAATGGGATGGAGAAGAGGAGCTTCCCATAACTCTCTGAGGGCAGAAGACGATAAAAGCCGTAGAAAAGAAAGAACTGAAGAAGACAAACTGGTGGTAGTAGATGTCAGCAAAATCCCCAACTCATCCTCAAATTGCTGAGGAGAACATTGATAAAATTCCAACAAAAGTTGGATTGAAGATAAGTACCTCAGGACAGTT